>NC_042493.1:40558227-40563332 GCF_005508785.2 Acyrthosiphon pisum | reverse complement strand
GGACGTTTGTTATGTTCTGATCAAAGAACGGGAAATGAAGAAAATGAGGAACCCCTAAACAATGACGAAACTGAACAATCAGCAGAAGAAACTAATCAACGAAATTATAGTTTACGGGTACAAGGACCATGGGTATTTGGTCTATGTTGGCACCACAATGACCTTCTGGAACGCCGATTTTTCATAGTTCAAAAACGTGATAGAGCAACACTTTTTGCCAATTATTCAAAGAGAAGTTGAACAGGGAACGATAATTCACAGTGACCAGTGGAAGGCATACGCTACATTAAATGAACACGGGTTTACTCACAAAACAGTAAATCATAGCCTAAATTTCATTGATCCAAGTACAGGAGCACATACTCAGTCAATCGAGGGTCTTTGGCGTATTGTGAAGAAAAGATACGGTATAAAAGTAAACGGAGCTTCATCATTACTCGAAAGGCAGTTAAAAGAAGATTGGTGGCGATCACTTCATCCAGCCATGGATACAATATTTGACGATTTTCTTTCAGATATGAAAACAACATTTTTAGTTTAAGGTATTTTATAAAAACCTAAAATCATAATAATTTATATAATTATGATATTATTATATTATTATTAAATTAAAATTTTTTATAAATAGTTAAGTATGTAATTGGTTATGACATTATTATATTTTAAGTAAGATATAAAGAAAATACGGAAATTAAATACTATTTTTAGTGGATTTGGGTAGATCACGCACTACTTGAAAACAAGTTTGGTAGATCGCGTACGACATCACTACCAATTATTTTTAGTTAAAAATATATAAAATGTTCAACTTTTATAGCTAAGGATTAAAAATGTAAAACAAGGTTCCACATAAATAGGTTATATATAAATTACTTTATTCACAATATTATCATCAAATATACTTAGTAATATCATAGGTTGACTGACCGTTTTCGCTCAGAATCGTTTTTCTAATACAATAATATTATATCATTGAATTAAAATTTAACAAGATCCATTACAGTGACCCACTTGTAACCTACTGTATAGCAGAGCGACATCCACTTACTTACCTTGTTTATTGTTATATGTCAATACCTATCTGTAAGCCAAATTTCAGTCAGATCCGTTCAGTGGTTTGGGCTCTGCGTTGATAGATCAGTCAGTTAGTCACCTTATCCTTTTAGATTCTGAGCGGAGCGATAATTGTATTGGTTTTAAAATATGATGATGTGTGTTTTTTATTTTTTTTTATATTATTTTTATTTTTGTGTCTGTGTACACGATAAGTATACTATAGACTATAGTCGAAATAATGCTTTGATTTTCAACTTCGACGAGAAAGTGAATATTGTTGATGAATTGGGGAGGTCAACATTTTGAAATCGTTGTGTTAATCTAGACACTTTTACACGTAAAACATATGCCGCTGCTTAGATTTCAGCTCTATGACGTCACATGCATATTTTAAAACCTGATCTCATTGAATAATAGTTAGTGTTGAAGTGTGAGGCCCACTCAATATTTTCTTAGATAATGACAGACTTCAAATATAAGCAAACTTGTTTTTAGTGTTGTAATGTCATATAAGACGAGATTATAACACTTCATTTTTAAATGTATCATATCTAATATTAAACGATTGCGTTATTATCCGCTGTCATTGGCGTAGGATGAGGGAGGACTAGGTGACTATATTCCCCAATTAGTGATTCAGTCCCCCTAGGTTAGGCTCACTGACCGTCTTCACTCAGAATCGTTTTTCTTATACAATTATATTATATCATTGAATTCAAATTTAACACCATCCATTAGAGTGACCCACTTGTAACCTACTATACAACAGAGCGACATACACTTGCCCACCTTTTTTTCTTATTTGAAAGCTTAGGTCAATTTTATCAATCCTACGTTTATTTGTATTAAGAATGTTAATATAAAATGTAATAATAAAATAAAACTTTTAAAATTGTTTTGTTTTTTTAAATGTACTCACTTCTCAGTCATAATATTCAAAAAATATACATTGCATATTTATTGATTGACTATGTACATTTTAACTATTTATATAAGCTTATAACTGTAATGACTATATTGATGTTGTAATTCAATACATTCAATTTTAGAATAGTTTAATAAAAAGGTGGGCAAGTGGATGTTGCTCCGCTGTACAGTAGGTTACAAGTGGGTCACTGTATAATGGATGGTATTAAATTTGAATTCACTGATATAATATCATTGTATAAGAAAAACGATTCTGAGCGGAGACGGTATGTCAGTCTAGGTATAAGACATATTATATACTTATCTATGGTATTAAAAAAAAAATTGACCTATAATAGTTACGCCTATAATGAATTCCAAATTAATCATATCAGCATTGACTAAGTCCCCCCAAATGTCGATCAAGTCCCCCCAGTTCAAAATCTAGTAATTAGTACTAATTTTTATATTCTGTGGTACTAAGCAATATGGCCTATGGGGAGGGAGGCTTGAGTCCCCCCAAAAAATTTAGTCAATGTGCGCCTATGCATATCAGTATATCACAATATCCATTAGGTACTTATAACGCGTTATACATCAACAACAAACCGTGATACAATCATAGATATATAATAGTATACCGTAGAATGGGGTAACTTTTATTTCACGGAGTAACTTTGATACCCATATATTTTTGTTCACCAGAGTACCATGATGATTAAATTTTTTTTTCATAAAATGGGGTTACTTTGATGTCACATTAAAAAATATAGGTATCAAAGTTGCCCGCTACATTGTGTAACTTAGATAGCATATTAAAAAGATTGATATCTCAAAAGATAACATCAGAAATTTAAAAATTAAAACGTTAAAATATTGATCATAACTATAGCTGTAACTAATATTTAATTTTGAGAGTTTTATCGTTAATACTACAGAAGTTATCCATAAAATAAAAAGTTAAATTGTTATAAAACAATAAAAAATTATCAAAATTACCCTATTTTACTGTACTTTAGAAGTTTCAAGTACCCATGAATAATATTATACAATCACAAGAAAATAACTAAAATAGTTACTCTAGGTTTTTTAATAAGTAATTTCGTCCAAATTTGAACTCTTAAAATGACTATAAAAATAAACTGTGCTAATGTATTTCTTAGGTTTTTTGGGAACAGGATTAACTAATTACGCGGATTCTTACTTTAAATTTTCAATCTTTAGATATAAAAGTTAAACATTTTATAAATTTTTATATACAAAAAAAATTATTCAATTTTAAATTTGATTAATTTTGTCAAAATTCAATCTTTAAATGCTTATAAAAAATAATTGTACCTATGTATTCTTAATATTTTTCAACTGCTATTGTAACAATATATCAGGAACCTTGAATTACATTTTTACACTTTTTTGCCCAACAGATATACTTTATTGATATTCACAGAGAAAAAATAAAAAATAAAATTTTCCGTAAACAGCTCAAAACAAGTCAAAATATTTTGAAAATTTTATCAAGTATACAAATTTATGAAATAAACATTCAGTGAAATGTTCGTATATCTACAGTTATTCCTTTTTGAATTACAGTAAAATAAGAAAATCGCTTCATGAGAAATCAAGTGAAATGTTGTAAAAATAACGTTGTAACGCTCATAAAAATTTTATTTGACTTTCTTATAAACATGTTTTTTTGTCGATAAAGGTATGTAATCTTATGAGGAATCTTGTACTTATTACATTTTTAAATCTTAGATTAAAAAGAAACATTTTTACGAATTCTTAACTCAAAATAATTTGCTAATTGTCGTTATTTTTCTATATTTTGTCAATTTTTGAACTTTAGATGCTAATAAAATAAAACTGTGACTAAAGATTTTTAATATTTTTCAAATGTCATTGTAACACTATAGTAGGAGTCTTGTATTAAATTTTCAAATACTTTTACTCAACAAATAAAGTTATATAGACATTCATAGAAAAAAAAAACTAATAAAATTGGAAACTGAAAATGTCTCTAAACAGTTCAAAACAAATCAAAATATTTTTCGACTATTATTTACACGGACACAAAAATAAAAAAATAAAAAAATAAAAAACACACATCATTGTAAAATAAATACATTCAGCGTTCCACTCAGAATCTAAAATGTTCAAGAACTTAAGTCCCCCTTGTTAATTAGGATATTGCCACGCTCATGTTCGCCGTTTATCGCAAACACTGCAGCTGATAATTTACCATCATAGAATCTCGTATCGAATATGAATGCGTATCACAGCGCAGTATTCGTTTGAACTTTCACGAAGGCAACAGTTGGTAATTTTTTTGACAAGCGTTCGAATCTATGACTGCAGCCGTTATACAAGTCGATCATGATGTATTTTCTGACCGACTGGTTACTCGACAACTTCACCTATCTGAGCTTGATCGCCGTTTTCACGGGATTCTACTATTATTCGACATCAACGTACGGTAAATGGCAGAAATTGAACATACCATACATACCACCTGTGCCACTGTTTGGTAACGCGTTCAGAATAGTCACGAAACTCGAATATCCGATGGATATGTATGATAGACTCTATAAACAGTTTCCAGACGTCAAACTGTTAGGATTCTACCAGATGACGGAGCCGATGCTGTTAATCCGTGACCCGGAGCTAATCAACGCGATATTGATCAAAGACTTCCCGTACTTCACCGATCATGGTTTTGTTATGGACCCATCCACAACTGTGATGGCCAAAAGTCTGTTCTTCTCCAACGGCCAGAGATGGCGGACAATGCGCCAGAAGCTGAGCCCAGGATTTACGTCAGGCAAACTGAGGGACACGTACTTGACAATAAACGAGTGCAGCAATCAAATGGTGTCTAGCATCGTCGAAAAGCTCGGTAAGACCGACCGACTTGCCATAAGATCTATAATTTCTGGTTTTTCAAATGACGTGATCGGTATGTGCGCGTTCGGTATGCAGCTGGACTCGATGAACAACGAAGATTCCGGATTTCCGCCGGTACTCTAAGAGAATTTTTGAAAGATCCACGAAACAGATTATTGTTCAGCGGTGACCACAATCTTCCCCTTGGTAATCAATCTGTTTAAAATACAAATGTTTCCGACGGAGGCTACCAATTTTTTCCG
>NC_042493.1:40552769-40556327 GCF_005508785.2 Acyrthosiphon pisum | reverse complement strand
CAAAATTTGATCTTTAAATGCTTATAAAAAAAAATTGTGCCTATGTATTTTTAATATTTTCAACTGATATGTAACAATATATCAGTAGCTTTGTATAGAAGATGCTAAGATAAACATTCAGTCAAAATTTCATGTATCTACGGTAATTTTTTTTAAAGTTACACCAAAAACCAAATTCAATTTTGTGAAAAATCGATTTTGCGTAAAAATTCCCGTTTTTCCTTAATTTTTCTTTTGTTTTTCCCGGCGCTTTTGAAAACTAATGGGAAATTCACCTTCTGATCGAACAAGATACTGAAGTTGAAAATCGTAGCATTATTTCGACTAGGTACTTATCGTGTACACAGACACAAAAAAAATAAAAAAATAAAAAATAAAAAATAAAAAAACACACATCATTGTAAAATCAATACATTCATCGTTCCACTCAGAATCTAAAATATAAACATAGTTATTTTTTACCGTAATTTTAAGTTAAAATGTGGACGAAATTACATATTAAAAAGAGTAGGTAACGATTTTAGTTATTTTGTTGTAGTTTAAAAATATTATTCTTGGGTACTTGAAAGTATATTATTATATTGTATACACACAATGACATTTTCAAATGTAATTTTTTTCGGCAAAAATTAACTTTTCTTACTTTATAGTATTAGTGCCTAATAGCTAATTAATTACTTTAATC
Organism: Acyrthosiphon pisum; assembly: GCF_005508785.2. Lineage (NCBI taxonomy): Eukaryota > Metazoa > Arthropoda > Insecta > Hemiptera > Aphididae > Acyrthosiphon > Acyrthosiphon pisum. The sequence continues at coordinate 40,555,642 of NC_042493.1, read as the reverse complement.
ACAATAATATCACCAAATATGCTTAGATATATTATAGGGCCTATAATTATAATATAGGCTGACAGGCCGTCTTCGCTCAGAATCATTTTTACTATACAATGGTTTTATATGCAAATGCTCTAAAACCTTTATCGATTCAACAAAGACAAATTGTTCGAATATGTCTGCAGAAATCTACTCTTGAAGGTTCAACAAGTCAAAACTTTAAATTATTAAATGTATTACTTGTGGATTTACTATTTAAAAAATTGCCATTTTATGGGTTAGTAAAAACATAGAAAATTGGATAACTAAAAATAATGGAAAAACAAAAAGTAAACATCTAGCATACGATGTTAAAGTGATATATTTTAAAAAATTTTTTGGTCAAAAATTCGATAATAAATAAACATAAAAATGTCAAAAAAACTGTTAATGACTGGCTAATATTGTCAATAGGGTAGCTATGTTTACTCTAATTAAGTATAATTTTTTTTTTTTTATATTTATATTATTTAATTACTATTTGTAAGTAATTTGTCGCTCTCTTACTTCAACACAAGGTAGATAATCTATAAGTTTATCATGTAATTTTTATATTTATGTAATAAATGGATTCTATTTAAAAAAAAAAAAAAAAATATTATTGAATTCAAATTTAAAACCATCCATAACAGTGATCCACTTGTAATCTACTGTAAATTCAATAGATTCATCGGTCACTCCGATTTTTTTTTTAAACAAATTTAATTAACCTAGAGGCAAGAAGTTTGAACTAGCAATACGCCCACTTCCACACTGTAAAATTGCATTCGTCAACAAGTAACAACGTTGCCGTAATAGAAATATTATATATTTTATGGTTTAGAATAAAAATAACAAGGATTCTAAATTTAAAATATTTCACTTGAAATATTTCAATAAAATTATGAAAAATATTTTTCTTTTTTTATACATGTTCCGCTATAGATGATTAGAAACAATAAATTTATTACACACTTAGAATTAAAGGAAAACATATTATTTTCGTTGATTTATTATTTGATATTTGTATATTCTATATTATGTAGTGATGAAAAATATTCCTGGCTTTATTTTGAGAATAAAAACATTTTTTTACATGAGTTCTAAAATATTGTTGTATGTGAACCATCAGCGAACCAAAAGATAATAGTTTGAAATAAACTTGAGATCAATTCCAACAATGAATGAAATTATAGTGTATTTTCATTTTTCAGTAATTATAAAGTGTACAAAAGCCGTTTAATGTGTGTGTGTATGTGGCTGAGTGATGCGAAGGGGCTCTGGGCTCGGGGGCGTACCAAGCCCTATAGAAAACCAAATTTTTTGGGTGGGGGGGTCAAGTGGGGACAAAAACTGTAGAATATTTGTATAATTTATAATATGTCACTTATATTAGTATGAAAATATCACAATATTGTTACTATTTTTGACGAACTATGTGTAGGTACTTTTAATGTATTTATTTTATATTGTAGATACCAGTGCATAGCGGTATTTACACTTGGTAAATAAATGTATGGGTATAAACTATAAATCACCTTTATAATAAAATACCTAACCGAACCTAACTTACACATTTTTTCTCCCTGCATACTCAAAATATAATATAATATAGCTAGCTTAATAATAAACCAGAAATGTATTTTATTGGTATCCTTCTTCACAATGTTTGTGTTATAATTTTATCAATTATAATATTGTGGGACCACAAAATCACATCACACATTCTTGAAAATTAAACATTAGTACAATACATTTTTTTTTTAATACTGAAAAAATATAAAATATTTATAATACTTAGGTATATCGGTGCTTATATTTATTGTTGGCAGGCCAATGATGGCATTTAAAAAAAAAGTTGGTGCAAATGTACACCCCCTCGTCTGGGCTCATTATTTAATACTTAGTTCATATAATTAGTTATAAGTAGTATACACACCTTAACATAATTGACCTCTGGACAAAAAGATGGAAGATCAAAATCAATGAAACCAAGTCCTCCTTCATAACATTCACCCTAAAAAAAAGATCTTGCCCCGTAGTCACATTAAACAGCATCCCAATACCTTCCTACTCTGAAGTCAAATATCTTGGCCTCATCCTCGACAGTAAACTTACCTGGAATCCCCACCTAAAAGCCAAACGAAAAGCCCTTAATACCCGACTCCACCTCCTTAGACCCTTATTGAAATCCAAAATGAATATCAACACCAAACTTCTAATTTATAAGTCACTACTCAGGCCACTATGGACTTATGGCATCCAATTATGGGGTGCCGCCAAACCCTCAAACACACGTACAATCCAAGCCTTTCAGTCAATATGCCTTCGCCTAGTTGCATCAGCACCCTGGTACTTAACCAACAATAATCTCCACAAAGATCTCAAAATCCAAAATATTAACCAAATCTCCAAACTATATTACACCAGACTCCACAACAAATTTCAACAACACACAAATCCACTAATCTCTAAACTATCAACCAACTCACTCCCTGGTAACCCGCGCCGTAGACTAAAAAGGCAATGGTGTAGAGATCTTCTTTGAAAAGTGAGCTTAATAAGTGCTGGAGGTCGCTACCAGGTAACACCTCCAAACCTAAAATTAATTACTTATAAACTGTCTTATATTATATAACTACATATATTTTTTTTTTTCTCTCTTCTCTCTCTCTTCATTGTTATTCATGTCACAGGGTGTTACCACTGGGGTATCTTCCCTAATCATATTTATTCACATCACTCTTTACTTCACCTATCAAACCTACTTATTTATACTAAAGAAATGTATAGATTGTGATTTACTTCCAAATAAATAAAAAAAAAAAAAAAAAAAGTAGTATACATTTGGTAAACCACCTTATAAATAA
>NC_042493.1:40550009-40551058 GCF_005508785.2 Acyrthosiphon pisum | reverse complement strand
GAATATAACAATAATAGGGGAAGGTGGGGCAGAACGGGGCAATGGGGCAAAACGGGAACATTCTAATATGTATGTCTTATAATGGTCATACTGATTTAAAAACTTATTATATAGATTCCTGGGGCTAACAATATCATGTAATAAAAATGTCATGTTCACATATCAATTATCTTAACAGTAATAAATTAAAATCATTACACTAGTATTATACTAGTATATGATCTAGTTGCCTCACGTGCCTCACGTGCCTCTTATCAATTGATTGATATAATAAACTGTTATTTTATTTCGAAATATTTGTATGATTTTAAATATTTTTATTGTATCTTAAATTTGTTTTCGCTGTTTGTATAGCAAACGTTCTTAAGATTATTTTAACAATATTAATTATTAAAAAAAATAATTGTTGTGTTGACTAACAACGGCTGAAGTTAAGTGTAATTATTGGGGTATAATGGGGTACCTTTACTGATACGACGTTAATTTTTTAATTTAATTTTAAGTTTACCTACTTGGGTAGGCACCATAAAACCTTGGGGGAGCAATACTATAAATGTTAGCAACAGTCTCGGCGTCTGCCAACGGCCAGATGACAAACCCGAACCGGTAAGATATCTGTGAGACATCCTCGGAGCACAGTAGATTCTACGAATCAGATATTGGCACTATGACAAGACGGCTGCGGGTATACTTGGTCATTTTACGACACCCCGCACCGACCAAAGGCACATATTGTAGAAGGCCCCCTGGACTGTGGGAACCAACGACGTAGTCCGCCAGGGATCTGGTAAGAGAGGGCATAGGACTATATAGGAGCCCTGGGAGTGACCAGTATTCAGACGTGATTTCACCAACCGTACGTACACATCCCTGTACCTCTTCGTTATTGATTATCATATTTTTGTATTACGACTTAGATTATTTTCGTTGACGATGTATTACGGGACTTAGAGAACATTCGAGCAATCGCTTATTTTCTAAGACACTGGTTTTTCTTCGTAAATTTGAATAATCTAATAGTGTTTAAAATTTAAATTCAACTTGTTCAT
>NC_042493.1:40548443-40549959 GCF_005508785.2 Acyrthosiphon pisum | reverse complement strand
CGTTTTGTAGATATTTAAAACGTAGTCGATAGTTTCTATTTTTACTAATAATTTTTCTAATTATTACTAATTGTTATATTTTTTCCAAATGTTAAAAAAAAAAATGTATCTAATCAACACTAAGTTAAGATGACATATGTCAGTAAAACTTTATTTTAATAAAAAATAAAAAAAGAAATAAGATTTTTCAAAAATTTCTACAATTCCGTTTAATAACGAAAACATTGTTAATAAAGGTAATAAAAAATAACCAATCGGGCCAATTGTACTTAGAAACAATTTTAAAGCTAGTAAACAAAAACTGACTTTTGAATAATAATTGTAACTTTTTCTATAAACTAACATATTTTTTTCTTAATACGTTTCCATTTAAATATGATTATTTTTATTAACTATAAAACATAAATATTTTAGAATTAAAAACGTGAGCCTTTTTAGGGCACGCGTTAGATTATTTAAAAATTACCTAAAATTACATTATTCATGTTATCCATTCTCTTTTTATGATTGTTTGATATCAAATGTGTACTATAAGATCTCAAATACATTTTTTTTCCACATTCGCATATTTTAAAATCATTATTAACTTTGGCTTTCATACAAATTTTACACCACTTTTGGTTTTTACTAAATTCATAGGTTTTCTTAAAATCTTGACATTTTGTACATAAATAAACTTCCTCTAATTTTAAAGATTGTAATAATGAGTTATTATTATATATCATCTTTTTATAAAGGCTAATAATTTTGCTGTTACGATTCATTGTCTTATATTTATTTTTATTTTTATTTATAAAGAAAAAATTTTGATATATTTATTTTTATACACTATGGCATTTCAGGATGTATTTTAATATTAAAATAAAATACAAAAAAGTTTTGTTAAGGCAGTTTTTACCTGTTTAAATATTATAATAATTTTATTTGTCTAATTAAAAATAATTAAATAATTAAAAATAGTTAGTTTTTTGTATTTTTAACATTTTTGTTTAGATTTTTTGTAATTTTTAACAGGAAAATATAAGGTCGGTTTTTTTTTGTAATGTTTTTCAATCTAATTTTAGACGTTTTTTTATGTTTTTTGTGCTTTTTTATGTTTTTTTTTAATGATTTTTATGCTTTTTTAATGTTTTTTATTCTTTTTTTAAAGATTTTTTTAAGGTTTTTTTTGTAATAATATAAAAAGTGTGCTATACGTACCCTCTTACTACTTATCTATGATATTTTCGCACTGTGACTTTTTAAACGGAGGTAACTTTTCGGTTGTAAATGCTTGTGCTGTTTTTCTTTCTTTCCCCATGCTTCTACAGAATCAAGAAAAGTCTCATCGACATTATCTATTTTTTCTCGATTATAAGACTCATTCGACATTTTAACTCTCTTATTTGGTAACTCGTCTTGGAAATAAAGTACTTTAGTACATCTTTTTTTTCTAATATCAAGCTCTACTTGTTTACAAACGTTGGTCACACGATTGCGCAATGTTGCCACGAATCGTCCGCATTTCAGTCTGCGA
>NC_042493.1:40545135-40546882 GCF_005508785.2 Acyrthosiphon pisum | reverse complement strand
TTTTAGGATAGTTTACTGACCTTACGTTGATAACACATGTGTTGTTAACAGTCCTCAACATTATCGGGAACTTTGTTGTTTCAAGACGAATATTTCCTTTTTCGTTAACATATTCAATAAGCGACCATTCTTGCTCCGTAAACATAAACTGACCTTCTCTATATGTGCAGCCAGAGAATGTTCTAGAATTGTTTTCTCTACAGCTAGCTTTATTTGGATATTTATTTTCTGCCCCAGGGGGAAATACAACGCCAGACTTAACTGGTGTTGTCTTCAATAAGGCTTCCTTTAACGGGGTGTCTACTTTTAGGTATTTTTCACCTGACCTTCTCAGCGATAGAGAAGTAGCAATGTCACTTTTTTTTGGTATCGGTGTACTGTTAACTACAGTTTCAAAATTTGCCGATGTTATTGTTATGTCGCTTACGCATCCAGTTTCCTTGGTATCAATGTTTGAAACAAAATCATCAAAAGTTGTGTTCAAATCGTTTGACTTCAATGACAAAACACTCATCAATAATTGTTGTCCTTATGATTATTTTATACCTAGTTATTATAATTTGTTCTTTATTTACGTTTTGTTTCTGATATTGTATGTTCTATTTTTTTTTCTATCACTGAGAGTAATAATCAGATATGTTTGCATCAGGGCTTAAAACCGCTTCCAAAATTATAGGGAATCGGCTCCGTTAGGAGCCGAAATTTTTTTAAGAACCGGTTACCAGTTATCTTGTTCTGAGAAGTGCCGTTTACCGGTTACCGGTTACCTTACACCACAATAAAAAAGTGATTACCAGTTACCGATTTTTAACGGTTTCCAAAATATTTAAATAACCGCTTACCAATTTTAAGCGGTTTAAATACCGCTTTTCACATCACATTTTTTCATTTTTGTTATCAACTATGAATTATTTATTATGATGTGTTTACACTTTTCATTAAGTCGTTATATGCGTTACCGTGCCTTCGATAATTCAGCGCTGCTGTAACGCTTGGTTAGCAACTTTAAATTGTAATTTTTTAATTCAGCGCAAAACTACGCTGCTTGTGATAGATAGCGTTTTTTAATTCATCACAACCTAACGAACCAAACAGCGGTTCCATCATGTTAGAAACAAACCTTGGATGCATCATAGAATTACTGATAACACTTTATTGATATTGTTTGTAATCGAATATAAATGGTTATACTAATAGTATGATATCAAGACATTTGAAATGTGTGTTTTATTTTTCATCACAAAAAATTATTTTAGTTTGGTCTCTCACACTAGTACACTACTTACCAGTTAGCTCTTCTGCATTTTCAAATAATAATAATATTATAAAACTAATCCTTCAATATAAGGTATTTAATATTTAATACCTATTTATGCTTCACCATTATAAAAAGTTAAGACTTAGAAATATATTTTAGCTATTTAAAAATACAATTTCATTTTTTTTTTTTTTTTAATAATTAATTTATATTTCATAACTAAATAGAATGTAATATTTTTATGTTATCATTAATGTCAATTAAATATCAAAAAAAAAATAATACTTAATAGTATATACTATATACTATATACTTTATATAAATATTATAATGATATTATAGTAGCATTAATTTTCTATTAGCTATTACTAATCTATTAATCTATTAATTAATATAAACTAATATTTTTTGAGTTTATGTACAAACGGTTACTAAAAATGTAAAACTAAATCTCAAAATATGATCTTGATCATGTTTATTAATTAAGTA
>NC_042493.1:40534547-40545035 GCF_005508785.2 Acyrthosiphon pisum | reverse complement strand
TGTTCCAATACAGCCAGTACAGATTTTCTTGTGATTGGGTTGAATTTTATTTGTTGCACTTTCAATTTTTCTGAGATTTCTGTAGAAAATAAATCACGGATAATTTTCTCATTGTTAATTATAAATACAATTGGAAATTGTGAGGGTGTATTAAAACGCATCATGATATCATGAAACTCATCAGGTTTATCTAAGAAAATATTAGGAATATCTTTAACCAACAAGAATTGACCATTAGAAACACCGCATTTTAAACTACGGTACCTTGTAGCGCCCCAAATAAAATCTTGGAACTTATCTTGTACATTTTGGTAAAAATAACCATCGGTGCATTGATCATAAATTGGTTCAATAGTCATAGGTGTTATCCATTCTAAACAAATGAAATCACACTGTTTGGCGATCAATTTCACGGTGGTTGCTTTAGCACATCCTGTTGGTCCAGTAACGAGTAAAATTTTACTTTTAATCAACGAATTATTATTTAAACTTTCAAACCATTGTTTCACTTCTTTTATTTTACCATTATGTACTGCTAATTTAGAAACAGACTGAGGAGTGTAAATATTACACCAATCTGAATTTTTATTTTCACTTTGAGTATGAGGCCTTTTTCTACTAGTATGCTTCAATGACTTAATGGTTGATGGGATTTCTTCAAAAGATGGTTTAATCCATGCTTTTTTTTCAGGACTCATTACCTAAGAAATTAAAATTAAAATTTCAACATTTTGTAAAATAGTAATCACCTCACAGCAAATGTATAATAATCAGGGCCGGCGCGAGGGTAAGGCGACTCAGGCGGTCGCCTAGGGCGCCATTTTCAGGGGGCGCCGAAATTGCTTTTACAATTTTGCACATTTTTGTCAGTAATATATATTTTTTTTTTTAATATAAAATACCTATAACTTTGTACCTACTGAAATATTGATAGTTATTACTTATTATTATGGTTATTCCGTTTAGCGTTTAGCCATATATTAAAATAATATAAGTATATTTAAACTATGGTTTAGCGTAGTCGCGTAGAATGTTTATCGTATATGTTGTTCTATAAATTTACTACATCATTGACAGATCGTTTTGAACTTTTAAAGATCCATGTTGATTTATGGAATTTTTTGTACGATTTAAAAAATGCACCCGTAAATGAAAGTGAATTATTAAAACATTGTATGGATCTACACAATCACCTCAAAGATGGATCTGACTCTGATATTGATGGTGTCGAATTATGCACAGAGATTCTGAACATTAAGCAATTATTAATTTCTTGTTTGGACATAAGTTCACCTCTTAATATTCTTCAATACATTTTTGACTATGAACTCCAAGACATATTTCCAAATCTTTGGATTTCATTAAGATTATTATTGACGTTACCAGTGACAGTAGCTAGTGGTGAGCGGAGTTTCTCCAAATTAAAACTCATAAAAACATACTTACGATCTACTATGGCTAATGAACGTTTGGTCTCATTATCGGTGTTATCCATAGAAAACGAAATAGCTGCGGAAATCGATTTTTCTACAATTATACAAAGTTTTGCGGAGAGAAAATCAAGAAAAGTGTGGATCGATAAGAAATTTAAATAACTAATTTATTTATGTCATGTTTCATTGTGCATCTCTATTATTATTAATTTACAACCATTTCTGTATTATTTATTTTTGTATTATTAGTATTTGTATTTATATCAATTATATGTGCCTATTAATTATTATACCTATTACATTATATTTTGTCATAATAATATGTTAAAAGTTAAGCATAATAATATATCATTTTTCCGTATTTCTGTCCATGAACAACATTTTTTTCTGACTATTATGATATTATGTATGTCGTATGAAAAAGGCGCCATTTGGCATTTTTGCCTGGGGCGTCATTTAGCTTTGCGCCGGGCCTGATAATAATAATAAATAACACTAAATTGAAACTAAAACGAGTATACAACCATAGGCATAACGAGACTTAAATTAAAGAGGTGCTGGAGTCTTGATATTTTTTGATAGAAAAATAAGGTATGAGGACAGTACATGGTTTCAAAACATTCTGGAGTTCAGCCCCCCCCCCCCCCAACAAAAAATATGCCTATATGAATTCAATATACAACATATAGAAGTTAATCTTATAAAAATAATAATAACTGAACCATTTTATTAATTTCAAATAAATACGACCAAAAACTATTATGTACTTACAGATTTCAAATTTGTGAATCCCAACATTTAAATAATCATTTATTTAGTAAGATAGATGGTAGATACTAATATACTATTGTTTTTCATACAATAATTTTGATTACGAGTGCAAACAAATGGGTTATTGAATTATAATAATTATAAGTAAAGCAATAACTAATCGATTGTATAGATTACTTCTACAAACCAAATTTGAAAATGTAAATATTTAAATTAATCAATTAATGCAACATGTTATCAATACCATAATACTATTCATATCTATAGCCGTGGTTTGGAATATGTTTCTTATCTTGAATTAAAACTGATAGTTGGGCAGTTGTCAGAAAATTGATAAGAGATTTTTTCTAATTCCATTTGAAGTATTGCCAACGTTTGATAACAAAATGTTTGTACAGACATTATCATTATCAGAATATAAAATGTATCATTAATGTATTTATGTATTGTAATTTGTAATTATTCATCTTTTGGTAATTGGTACGTCGATTTGAAAAAACTGTTTAAGATCTTTATTTCAATTATTTTAATTTTACATACAATGGAGGCATGGAGCATTTGATTGATCATGATTATTGTATCTTACCAAGTAAGAATGTATAAAGTATTAATATTTAAGAAATAACATTATTCTCTCTTTATGATTTGTAGTTGTAATAATTTTCTTTTTTTAATGGAAAATACATTAATTTTTTCAGTTCAAGATGTACCTGAAGCAGCAAATGTAATTGACGGTATGCATTGTACATTGATCTATTTATTAGAATATATACATTCAAACAAATCATATTAATAGTTTATTTCTTAACATTTTTCTTTCTTTATGATTTGTAGTTGTAATGATTTTTTTTTAATGGAAAATGCATTATTTTTTCAGTTCAAGATGTACCTGAAGCAGCGGATGTTGTAGCTGACGGTATGCATATAATACAAAACATTTAGCAACTTTAAATAAAAAAATAAAACTTTATCATTAACGGGTTGAGAATTGATTAAAATAAGAATTCCATGCTTAATTTTCTAAGATTACCATTTAAGTCATTATTATCTTATAGACAATATTATTCAGTTTTGGCCAATTGGAGATCGGCCAAAAACATATAAGTTAATTCCAGGTGTACATTATAATGAAGAGGTCATAGAGGACAATTTAGGGTTTCTTTACTTCAGAAGTAAATTGACAGAAAAAAAGTGTAAATTATTTCTGTTTTGTTCTTTAATTATATTATTATTTCATTTTATTTTATGTATACAAAATGAGCAAAAGTCAATAAATAAATTTATAAGACATAACAGTGCATTATATAATGAAAATAGTGAGTATAATATGATAGATATTGTGTCCATAAAGTTATTGTAAGTACGATTTGGTAATTATTATTCTACTAATATTTGTTCAATTTTATTATTTTTTCTTGATATATAATTTTATTACTTTGTAATTGTACATTAGATATTTAAAATGTAAAGAAACTTCAACGAATGGATGCCCAGCTACCGCTTTTATTTCTTCGGTTACTAAGGACAATGGGTTTTCACTCAAAAGATGCCATAATCATAAAGTTTGAACATCAGACACCAAAGTGAGAGAACTTAGAAATGAACTTGGTAACAAATGTGTTCAACACTCTGCCCGCTCATATTCAGCTCGTACTTTATATGTGGAAAGTATTGTTAGGTAATTACACTAATTATATATTACTATTTAGTGTAAATATTTTAGCAAAAAATAAATCTTACTACCCTTATTTTATATTTTATTATTGTATTAGTCACCCAGAAGGTGCTACTAATTATACTTTTCTACAAGCTGTTGAAAGAATGAAAAAAATTCAGAAGTCTATTTTTCCACCTACACCTAAAAACTTGAACCACTTGAATAATTTATTACTATTAGAAAATAATAGACATTTTACAATGACATTTCAAACTCCGGAAAGTTTGTATGTTTTTTAGTTATCATGCACATTATTTTTGTCTGATTATTATTAAATTAATTTAAAAAATCGTTTTTTAAGATTCTATCAAGGACCACTGACGGTTAATGGCACAATTGTCGGTGTATTATTTTGTAATATTAAATATATTGAAAACATAAAAAATGAATTAAAAAATGTAAGTTGATAAATTAAGAATGGTTTTAATGTACTTATATGATGTATTCAGTGTAATTAACTTTCTTGTTTTTTTTTTTGTAGGTAATAATAGCCGGCTGTGATGGTACGTTTAAAACAGTTCCAAAAACCATCGATGGGGATTGTTATCAACTTTTTACCTTTCATATAATATATAAAAATATTGTAAGCACTAACTAGTAATATCACCATTAAAACTCCCTGTATACTGTAAATGGTTTATTTAGTTGACTAATTTAATATTTCCTAATTTTTGACAGAGTTTCCCGATGGTATACGCTTTACTAACTGGCAAAACAGAAATTATTTACAAGGAGCTGTTTCAATATGTTCGTAATGTCTTACCCCTGCAGTATGATAAATTGACTATAATTACTGATTACGAGATTAGCCAGATAAATAGTATTGAATTAGTATTTCCGGAAAGTACCCATCAAGGTTGCTATTTTCATTATTGTCAGGTAAATTTATTCTTACACCAACTGAATATGATGAAATATTCAAACAGTTAATCATCTAAGAAAAAAATATAATAAATATATATAACAATTGAAATATAGGTAAATTCTATAAATATAGGTAAAAATGTATGTCAATACAAAAACATTCTAAAATGTAGAATCAAACTGAAAAACTTGGTTGTTGATTATTGTAAACTTGTAACATAAAAATATCAACATTGTATATGATTAAATATTCAAACAGAATTATTTTTTATTTTTGTGTTTTATGAACAGTCCATTTTAAGACATATGAGGAATAAACAAATACAAATTTATAACCTAGTAAAGGTGAATCCTATAGCAGCTCGAATTTTTAGGATGGTAATTTAACTTTTAAATAGTATTTATCAATGAGTTTCAAACATTTTTGTACTGATATGATAATAATTTTAACAGATACTTGCTTTACCTTATCTCCCGTCCGACCGAAATAGTAGTATTCCAAGTATGTTGGATGGATTCAATGCAATTATAATATACACGGTTCAACATCAAGAAGTAGAAAATGCATTTCATAGTAAAATTTCATAAATATTTATTTTTCTTACGATATTCTATTTTTATAGCACTATCGTAAATGACCATGTTAATTTTCCCTGTGGGCCTCCGCCTATGTTTATGTTGGATCCAAGACAATTTAGCGCAGTCATTATAGCGCACGACAATAATGTTCGTATTCTGAATAGGTACCTAATTTTTTTCGAATAATAATTATTGAAAAGTATTCTTTGAAGACTGGTTAGGTTCAACACTTATTTAATGTCAAAATTGGTATGTACTTACTATCTGATGAATGTACCTACCCAGTACCCACCCTGGACAATTTTGATTATCCTCTTTGACTAATTATATATTGTAAAGGCATTCGAAAATTGGGATTTTTATACAATAAAATAGTTTTACAGGATACGTGTATAGTGTGTACTAACCTCCATTGATATTGCACTAAATTATTTTATGCTAGTTTAGTCTAGTTTAGTACACCGTTTATGTTGGGGGGCCTACTCGGGTCTACACATTGTTTTTTTTGCAGAATAAAATATTCACCAAATAGGAATAGATTAAATTTAACACAATTAATTTTTTTTATATAAATTATTAGCAAATTAGCTAAACATTTTTTTTTATATTAATTTGTTTGGGGGGCCATAGAAACGTTTCTCCACCCCCCCCCCTTATTTCCAGATACTGAAGTTTAAAATCAACGCATTATTCCGAGTACTTATCGTGTACACGGACACACAAAAAAAAATATTAAAATATATAAAATAAAAAATAAAAAAACAAACATCATTGTTAAATCAATACATTCATCGCTCCGCTCAGAAACTAAAATGTATTATGACAACTAGCATTTACAAAAAAATATTTTCTTTTAAATTTTATAAAAAAAAAATAATTTTTTAAAAAAAACGCGGAATATGTGAATACATAATTTTGTATATATTATACAAGGTTTACGAGTATTAAGCATTAAATTATTGCACAAGCACATTATTTTTTTTTACGTTGGTCACACTTAAAATTCAAAAATTATTGTATCTATCCTTATCAATTTTCTGACAACTACCCCCACGAACTAAGATAGTATGGACTGGAAACGAACAGGCGGGCGGGTGACGGGGAGCCGGGCCGCTTATGGAATGGAGTAGGCTTGTGCGGGGAGAAATGGGGCAAGTGCGAATGTAGCGCTACCACGGACTAGGATCGAACTATTAGTTATTACTATTATTTAATATTAAAATTTATGTAATACATTTTTGATGTCGTAAAATGGTTTTAAAGGAAAATAGATTCTGGATATTTAAAACGTAGGATAATAAGTACACATCCATAACAAAAATACGCGATTTATTTATTAATCAAAAAATATTACACTTCCTACTCTAAATTTTAATTATAAAAATACAGACGAAACAGTAAGCATTTAGTTTAAACCAGACTCTCTAAGTCTCCATTTCAAAATTCTGTTTCTGATTGTATTCTCTAATTTGATTAGAATTTTATCATGTATAGAAAATGGAAATATAACCAACCAGTGAAAATTTCATGTATCTACATTCTACAGTCATTCGTTTTAAAGTTACACCAAAAACCAAAATCAATTTTCTCGCAAACATATTTTGCGTAAAAATTCCCGTTTTTCCTTAATTTTTCTTTTGTTTTTCAAGGCGCTTTTGAAAACTATTGGAGAAATTTCCTTTTGACCCCCCAAAGTACCAACTAGATTCACTTTCCTATCAGAAGAAATTGAAGAAAATCCAAGCACTTTTACTGTCCTAAAAGGTGATGACAGACACAAAAAAAAATAAAAAAACACACATCATTGTAAAACCAATACATTCATCGTTCCACTCAGAATCTAAAAAATAGTTTGATAATAGGTCAATTCACTCTAAAATCAAAAATGACAGCACCCTATTGAAACTAGCGAACAAAAATTTGCTATGTCGTACGTTTGTAAGACGGAGACAACATATGCGGGTACGACGTCCTCTTAATAGTGACCCAATAGTGTGGTCTTAAAATATTATATACGAATGTAGTCATTTTAATGATTAAAATTAATATTATTATTTATTATAACATCTGAACATCATTGACCATTGTAGTTTTTAATGGTGACATTACAATACTTACTCGTATAGTCTGTTTTGGGACTATTCTCCTTGCTGCAGGTGCAAATTGATCACCCAGGGACTCCTACCTTTTTTTCAACTGTATAAACTTTTATCTATGTACAATTTGTTTAAGTCCCCAAATTATGGAAATTGTACTATTGATCAGCAAAATGAAGTTTCACCTTTAATAACCATCAAAGACATAAAACATATTTTTGGGAGTACAAAATATCCCTCAACACTTGATGATTTAAAAAAAAATGAATGGTCTTGTTGATGATGGAAACTGGGAGTTTTCTGACATTTTTGAGCATGACTATAATCTCTCGCCAGTCAAAGAACGCTTGATTTACGATTTGGTTGGATATCTAAGTAAACAAATATTAAGATCCACAGAATGTACAATTTGTATTGGGGCATTTAAAACTCCAAATTGTTTTTCAAATTTCCCTGAAGCTGAATTAGTAAATTTAAAATCTAAAGGCAGATTAGACTAAGTGCACCCAAACTATAACTTTTATAAATTCATCACAAATATTGAAACATATTTTTCTAACAATATAAATTACCCTGATGTGTATAGCCAGTGTCGGATCTAAGACATTTGGCGCCCGGGGCTAATAAAAATGTAGCGCCCTTACATAGTATTAGCTACAGGGGTCAGGGTTTGCGGGTTGTCAACAGAAAAAAAAATTTTAAACAGGTACAAATCAAAAGTATATTTTTATATAACATATTTTTATTTAAATCGTTGTCTTAACATATATTATAATATTATAGATCATAGTCAATATTATAGTTAAAAACCATTAAAAAATATAAAAACAAAAACATAAATAAAAAATCTATTGATTAATTTAATTAAGTAAAAAAATTATAATCTGAAAATTTAAAAATTACTTTTTCTAGCTTTTTTTGCAGCGAAATCATTAATTATGTCTTCATAATTGATTTGTCTTGCAATTTTATTTTCTATGGATAAAATAGATTAAGCTTTGCTTGCTCAATAGTAGATCTTAAATATGTTTTTATTTATTTCAATTTGGTAAAGCTTCGTTCACACGAAGCTGAAATAACTGGCATTGTAAGATATAGTTGGTAAGCAACGGATATATTTGGATATGCATCTTGAAGTTTATTTTTATAAATAAAATTCAACATTTTAAAAAATTTTGCTCTTTTTAAATCGTCATCTATGTTGTAAACAAACATGCTCTTTAAAGCTCTCTAGTTCTGAAATGAATTCAATTCATTAAGTTGTTTTAAATATCTCAACCTTGATTAAATTCATTATATTTAACTATAGGTAAATATATAATTTATTTTAACAGGTTTAAAAATTGCTTACCGTTGGTTTCTGTTTCTGTAATATACTTATCCATATCTGAATCATGGTCCACATCATTAGTTGATACCGTTTTCGTTTCAAATAATTTATTTTGTACAATCTCTGTAGAAACAACGTTATGTTTATTTTAATTTTATTTAGATGTTTAAAACATGTTTTATATAACCTTGATTAAACTCATTACATTTAAGTATTTAACTATAAATATATAATTTATTTTGACAGCTGTAAAAATTGCTTACCGTTGGTTTCTGTTTTTGAAAAGAAATTGTCGATCTTAGGTAGTTTTTGTACATTTTTTTCAAGTTCCAGTTTTCTTTTTCTATTTTCAACCCCACTTAGCTTTTTTTTCAATTCATTATCTTTTTATTTGGTTAAGAAATGTTAAAATAAAAAAAACTTTAGAGGTGAAATGAATCCGACAACAACTTTACTGTTGACTGTTCGACATGAATAAATGAACAATAAAAATATTATCGTACATTCCAACATTGTAAATACCTATTATAAAACCTAAGCATTTATCGTCGATCGTCAATTTGGGTTTTCTCCGAAACTGACTGATAATGACTAGGCAACTATAAATATAAAATATGTCAACACCGCGCCAGTCCAAAATATAAACAAAAGATAAACGTATTCGAATATCTTATATTATTTATTCTGTTTAAATATATAGGTAGTTTATAATATAATTTATACATATTTTATGAGATATTTTTAGCTTATTTGTTTATTTTTCATAATCTTGAGAGCGCCCTGATATCAACAGCGCCCGGGACAAGAGTAGGGGAGACTGGGTACAATTGTAACATGGTACAATTGTAACATGGTACAATTGTAACATGGTACAATTGTAACACGGGCAATAAGTCGTTCAATAATCAATATAAAAATCTCAAACAAATTTAGCAGTTAGCCATCTGTATAACAATCGATGTTTCCTTATCAAAATTATGATAACTAGGTAACTTTTTGGCACGAACTAAGATATATCTTAGTTCGTGCCAAAAAGTTACCTAGTTATCATAATTTTGATAAGGAAACATCGATTGTTATACAGATATGGCTAACTGCTAAATTTGTTTGAGATTTTTATATTGATTATTGAACGACTTATTGCCCGTGTTACAATTGTACCATGTTACAATTGTACCCAGTCTCCCCTACTCTTGTCCCGGGCGCTGTTGATATCAGGGCGCTCTCAAGATTATGAAAAATAAACAAATAAGCTAAAAATATCTCATAAAATATGTATAAATTATATTATAAACTACCTATATATTTAAACAGAATAAATAATATAAGATATTCGAATACGTTTATCTTTTGTTTATATTTTGGACTGGCGCGGTGTTGACATATTTTATATTTATAGTTGCCTAGTCATTATCAGTCAGTTTCGGAGAAAACCCAAATTGACGATCGACGATAAATGCTTAGGTTTTATAATAGGTATTTACAATGTTGGAATGTACGATAATATTTTTATTGTTCATTTATTCATGTCGAACAGTCAACAGTAAAGTTGTTGTCGGATTCATTTCACCTCTAAAGTTTTTTTTATTTTAACATTTCTTAACCAAATAAAAAGATAATGAATTGAAAAAAAAGCTAAGTGGGGTTGAAAATAGAAAAAGAAAACTGGAACTTGAAAAAAATGTACAAAAACTACCT
>NC_042493.1:40530376-40532613 GCF_005508785.2 Acyrthosiphon pisum | reverse complement strand
GTCACCTTTCAGTGATACACTGTTGCACTATTTTATTTTAATTTATTTAAATGAAATTATTTTATGTTATTTAAATCATATTATACTATACATATTTAATAATTTAAAAGTAAAAAGTTATATAACAATTTGTTATTTGAGATAATCTGTTTACTAAAGTTATATTTTATTTTAATTAAAGGTTATTATGCTATAATTGTTTTAACAATTTAAAAGTCAAAAATTATATTACTATTTAAGGTAATCTGTTTACCAAAGTTATGTTTTATTTAATTTAAATGTAACTGTTATATTTTATATGTTTTACAATAATATTAAAAAGTAAAAATCATGTATGTTACATCTGTCCCTAGTGCTGTTACAATTGTACCCTGTATCGGGTACAATTGTAACATATTTTTTTTCGTTCTATATTTATATCTATTCAAAATCATGTGGAAATAAAGATTCAATACACACATATTTTGAAAGGTAACAACATACTTTACTAATTGAATGTATAAACGATTCAAAAAATTTTGAATTTTGGCAGAAATAAATAGTTTTATGAAAAATGTTACAATTGTACCCAGTCTCCCCTACCCACTTGCCCCCCCTAGATCCGGCACTGTGTATAGCAATACGGTTGAAGATATTTTAGCCAATGAAGATTTGAATTTTCCATGTTCCATACACAAAGATGAAATTATTGCTTATTCAATCCGGTACTACTTAAATATGCGCATGAGGCAATTCTCATGGCATGTAAATCAAGAAAAATTAAAAGAAAATTTAAACAGAAAAAAAATTTCAAAATTTTGTAAAACTTGAGTTATTATTTTATTTAATCTAACTATAATATATAAAATATAAAATAATAGTGTGATTATATTATGTATCAATTATTTATTTAAGTATGATATATTAATTGTAGAATTATTGCCTATACCTAATGTCGTTTTGTATATAATTAAAATTAAATGTAAATATTAAAGTAAGTGTTGAACAGATAATTAACTTTATAATATAATCAAAGTATTATAAATTAACTATTAAGTATAATAGGTTGAATTTAAAAAAGATTTTAAGGGGCCCGGTGCTAGTTATTCACATTTTCTGTAATTCTATAAAATTTGAAATTTTAGTTACCACCTTGATTATTAGTGATGCACAACGATATATTTTCCGTTATCGATATCGAAAAACGATTTATCGATATAATTTATTTTTATATACAATAGGTTTTAGATTCTGAGTGGAACGATGAATGTATTGATTTTACAATGATGTGTGTTTTTTTATTTTTATTTTTATTTTTGTGCCTGTCATCACGTTTTAGGACAGTAAAAGTGCTTGGATTTTCTTCAACAGTACCTTTTCTGATAGGAAAGTGAATCTAGTTGGTACTTTGGGGGGTCAAAAGTAAGATTTATATAATATCAATCATAATATTGTAGTTATATAAGAGTGTCGGTATTCATTATAGACAAAAGGTAATTTCTAGTTACATGTCACGGTGCTCATAAAAATAGCCGTACGAAATCACAAATCAAATGATTTTAATGAATTTACAGGGAAAAGAATCAACCAGTCAGGCGTATAATGGTAAAATTTTGATCAATATTTTAGATTCTGAGTGGAACGATGAATGTATTGATTTTACAATGATGTGTGTTTTTTTTTTTATTTTTTTTTTAATTTTTAATTTTTTTTTTGTGTCTGTCATCACCTTTTAGGACAGTAAAACTGCTTCGATTTTCTTCAACAGTAACTTTTATGATTGGAAAGTGAATCTAGTTGGTACTTTGGGGGGTCAAAAGTAAAAATTTCCCAGTAGTTTTCAAAAGCGCCGTGAAAAACAAAAGAAAAATTAAGGAAAAACGGGAATTTTTACGCAAAATCTGTTTTCGAGAAAATCGATTTTGGTTTTTGGTGTAACTTTAAAAAAAATGACCGTAGATATATGAAATTTTGACTGAATGTTTATCTTAGCATTTTCTATACACCATAACATTTTGAGCTCTTATTTTGAGCTCTTTATGGACATTTTCATTTTCCATTTTTTTTTAGTTTTTTTTCTAAAAATATCAATAAAATTTTATTTGTTGGATAAAAAAGCTTGAAAATTTAATAGAAGGCTCCTAGTATATTGTTTCAAGGCAAATGAAAAATATTAAAAATCGTAGTCACAGTTTTTTTTATAGGCATTTAAAGTCAAAAAATGACAAATATGGAAAATCACGAAAATTTGCAAATTA
>NC_042493.1:40529516-40530326 GCF_005508785.2 Acyrthosiphon pisum | reverse complement strand
TTTCATTGAAAACAGTGTAATTTTAGATTCTGAGTGGAACGATGAATGTATTGATTTTACAATGATGTGTGTTTTTTTTTTTGATTTTTAAATTTTTTTTGTATCTGTGTACACGATAAGTAGTCGAAATAATGCTTCGATTTTCAACTTCAGTATCTTGTTTGATTGGAAATTGAATATCGTTGGTGCATTGGGGAGGTCAAAATTTAAAATTCCCAGTAATTTTCAAAAGCGCCAAGAAAAACCAAAAAAAAATTAAGGAAAAACAGGAATTTTTACGCAAAATCGATTTTTCACAAAATTGAATTTGGTTTTTGGTGTAACTTTAAAAAAATGACCGTAGATACATGAAATGTTGACTGAATGTTTATATTAGCATTTTCTATACACCATAACATTTTCAAAATATTTTGCCTTATTTTGAGCTCTTTACGGACATTGTCAGTTTTCATTTTTTTTTAGTTTTTTTTCTAAAAATATCAATAAAATTTTATTTGTTGATTAAAAAAGCTTGAAAATTTAATAAAAGGCTCCTAGTATATTGTTTCAAAAGCAGATGAAAAATATAAAAATCCTTAGTCACAGTTTTTTTATATTAGCATTAAAGTTCAAAAATTAACAAAATATGTAAAAATCACGAAAATTAGCAAATTATTTTGAGTTAAGAATTCGTAAAAATGTTTCTTTTTAAATATAAGATTTTAAAATGTAATACAAGATTCCTTATAAGATTATCTACCTTTATCAAACAAAAAATATCTATAAAATAAGTCAGATTAAATTTTTATGATCGTTTGAAATTCAAATTTT
>NC_042493.1:40528509-40529416 GCF_005508785.2 Acyrthosiphon pisum | reverse complement strand
ATCTTAATTTAGATAATAATTTAAGTATGAAATACGCCCCGATAACTTCGGTGAACGTAGAAAGATCCTTTTTGATGCGTAAATTATAAAAATATTTTGAACCCAAACCGTAACCGTTTTTCTGAAGACAGCTTTTCAAAATACATGGTAGCCAATTTTTTTTTAATACCAACTAGTTTATTTTGCTTTAAATTAACTGGTATAACTCAAGTAAGTTAATTTTTAAAATCTAATTCTTAGGACAAATCTGTTTAAAGAAAAAGGTAATCTATTTATACAAAATAGCATAAACTTAATGTAGTTTAGTATTCATGCTCATTTTTAATTTGTATTTTTCTCAAAATGTGTGCATTTGAAAGTGTTTAAAAAATATTCACTATTTTATTTTGTAGTTTATTTATGAATTGCCTTTTTATATAAATTAAATGCCTTTTTTTGCCTTTTTTTACATTTTAAATGCTTTTTTTTATTGATTATATTGCCTTTAAATCCGAACCATAGCAATAAGTAATTATCCTTTGAAAAATTAAACGATAATTTATTAATTATTTGATTATGCCATAATTCAGATTTGTATTTTTTTTTTTTTTACACAATATTGAATTTTGAATATTATCGAATAGTTTTATGCAACTTCAATTCAAGGTTTCGGAAATTGGTTTGTTTATAAAAGGTAGCTAATAGCTATTTCATGGCTTCTGAGGTACTAATTCCGTTATTGATACTATTGTAGTAGCCACTAACCTACATATATGAATTATATTGTTATCGGTTATAACTTACGTATAAATTATAACTTACCTATAAGTGAATGTATTATATTAGACATGGCTCACAATTTGCTTTAATTTAAAATATACCTACCTTTATTAATATTCTCTATTGAAATGTGAAGATTAAGGGTGTC
>NC_042493.1:40525310-40526663 GCF_005508785.2 Acyrthosiphon pisum | reverse complement strand
ATTGTTTGATATCTAGTGCACGTTAGAAACTGATAAATTTATATATAATAAATATATAATAATATTAATATATAAATTTATATTTAAATAATGGGTAAACTTTATAAACAATTGGAATCTTTGGCCAATAAAGAAAGAATTATTATTAATAATAAAGGTATTGAAAATATTGATAACATAGTTAAGCAAAAGAAAAAAATTCTTAATTTGCTAATTAAAAAATATAAAAATATAATAAATACACCCAAAAGTACTTATATTTTAATATCTTTATTAAACATGTTAGATAGACCAGATAATTTATTCTGTTACGAACGTATTGATAATTGAATGGAAAAAGGTATATTTAAGAACACAATATATTATATTATATTATATTACAATATTACAATATTACAATTTAATATTATATTATAATATATAAATAGAAATAGATATCAAATTATAGCCATTCTTTAGCAAGTTTAGGATTTGCAAACATATTCTCTAATTGATCCCTAAACTTATAAAATGTGTTGAATGAAATACATAAATCTCCTATTTTACTATATCTTGACCACAATTTTCCTAACCAACGTAGTTTTCTAACATGTGTATCAGATAAATTAAATTCTTGTTTCAAAATATCTTTATTATTTAAATTTGATTTACCTATTTTTTTATTATTCTTATGTTCATTAATAAATTGTTGTAAGAAAAACCCATAAATACAATTATTTTTAAAGAGTCTTTGTTCATCATTAGAAAGTGCTGATTTACAACTTTTTAGAAAATAACTCAATTCATCATAAGTAACATTACCTCTTAGACTCGGATGATTAGTAATAATATTATAATTATTATTATCATTATTATTATTATCATTATTATTATTAACTTTTAAAAATTTTTTTAAATAATTACTTAAATCTTTGCCTACAAGCTCATATGTTTTCTTTTTAGGTTTAGACAATTTAAAATATTTTGTTAGAAATTGCTTAAAACATGTTGGATAAGTTTTTTCTCCAGTAATTAATTTTGAACGTACTTCATTAAACTTTTCATTAGTATGTATACCTCCGATAATATTTAATAATTCTGTTAAATCAGTAAAAAATATATTTAAATCTTCTATTGCGCCTTTAATATCGAATTCTTCATCCGCTTCGGAAGTTGATGTAGATTGCATATTTAAATCTGATAAATCTTTAGTTATATTTCTGGCATCCACTTGTGAAGTTGATGTAGATTGCATATTTACGTCTGATAAGTCTTCAGATATATTTCTGCTATCCGCTTGTGAATCTGATGTAGTTTGTTCATTATTATAGTTTGATAAATAGCCGTCTAAATCATTATAATTCATTCTGAGGT
>NC_042493.1:40520886-40525210 GCF_005508785.2 Acyrthosiphon pisum | reverse complement strand
GAATCCAATATTTAATAATTTGAAGTAACGTTTCCTTATCTCTTTTTTCAACGGGAACTAAAAAGCATCGATTAGTACCCCGTTCAATGCCTCCAAATACCCACTGGCCTTACACATGATGACCTCTGTGGTATTTGCGCTTGCCAAATTTACTTTCATCAATTTCGACTTCAATGAAGTCACCTCCGATTTTAGTTTTTTTGAAAATCATGTGATCAAATGTAACCTCACGAAAAAAATTAGCCCAATCAACCATTGTATGTTTACTTATGCTTAGTTCTTCCATAATGAACGTCTGGTTGGTTTGTTTTATCCATAGATAAGTTAACAAAATAATTTTGGCAATGACATATGAAAATTTGAGAATAATGTGTTTTTCCTTATTGAAACCTCGTATTCACATCTACTCGATTTTTTATGCCAATCCATGTATTTTTCACGGCATCTAGAAATAGAATATATTTGATATATATATATCTAATTACTATAGAATTTGTTCCTATGGTGAATAGTATCATTCAATATGTGTATATCTAATTTACCTCCAAGAATATGCATCTTTAACATGACTTCGTGGTACTAGTTTTAATTTATGCCCTCTAGGATATAAATGGTCCCCTTTTTTAGGAATAAGTAGCCAAATTCTGGAGCTGCTCGACAATTATAGAATTGAGAGGATCACTTAACTCACAGTTAAAAATTTTGAAAATTTTAATTAAATTATATGCTTCCATACTAAATAAAAAATAAGCGAGTGAACAAACACGGGACTAAGAGAGGTTAACTTCACTAGAACGCAGCACTTGACGTAATGACATTTTAATTGTGTATTAAAATATAGTTTCTTTTGTTGAATGTAAACAACACACCCTGTATTATGTAGATTATAAGCAAATTATTCATACTGTAGTACAGCAGACGCTGAATAGGCATTTTATATTTCTATAGCATATTCGTTCTATGTAGTAGCCTGTAGGACGATTAGTCGTTGTTTTATATTACGCCTCGGAGCACTATAGTTATTCATATCAATATACGAATTATTATATTATTACATATATCCGATCTTATTTTTATTTACCTTTAGCTTCTGTATATCTGTATATTTCAACAGGTTATGGGCCCAGTAGTAAGGTATTTATAATAAAGTCGTGTATGTTTAATACATTAATTATTGATTTACGAATCGCGTGTTTGTGTACAGACAGTGTACAGCAATAATAATTCGCGAAGTATAGTGCAGTGTAGTGTAAGTGCATCGATCGTGTGAAGCGCAGAAACTGTGTTTGTTATTATTACATTTATATAGTGTACAGACAGTGTACAGATAATTCGTTATTATGGAAAACGAATCTATAAAAATTAATAAACTAACAGGTAATGAAAATTGGGGAACATGGAAGTTCCAAATAAAAGTCATAATGACTGCAGCCGAAATATTTGACGTTGTGACCGGAAAATCGAAAAAACCCGTTCTTACAAAATCAAGTTCAGAAACTGAAGATGATGCAAGAAAAAGATATGGTGTTGATTATTCAGCATGGAAAAGAGCTGACAATAAAGCTCAAAAATATATTGTAACATCTGTAGACGAACAGCCATTATTATTTATTATGAACTGTGAAACAGCAAAGGAAATGTGGGACAAATTGCTCAGCATATATGAACAGAAGACTGCAACAAGCATTTCTTTGTTACAAGAAAAATTCTATGGTTATGTTATGGACCCCGTAGAGAGTATGGCTGGTCACATATCAAAACTAGAAAATTTAAGTAAGCAATTGGCACAATCAGGAGAACCAATATCTGATTCAATGCTGATGACAAAGATTCTAATGACGTTACCAGACACTTATAAACATTTTTATAGTGCTTGGGATTCAATGTCGAGTGAGAATAAAACTTTAACAAACTTGACGTCTAGACTCATGGTGGAAGAATCAAGGCAACCTCAAGGACATGATGTTCAGAGAGTTACTGCAGGTAGTGCATTTTCAGCAAAGAAATCGTATGGAACAAATAAAGAAAAACATACAAAAATTGGTAATTCTGAAAACCAAAGGAACAATGATAAAAAACCAGGCAAGTGTAATCATTGCAAAAAACCAGGGCATTGGAAGCGTGAATGCCGGATTTTCTTAAAAGAACAAAAAGAAAGAAATAAGAGCGAATCAAACTCAGGAAATGCGTTGGTTGGAGTACAATCAAAGGACATCGAAATCAGTGAGTCAGAAAAATGGTATGTGGATTCAGGTGCAAGTGATCACATGACCAGTCGAAAAGAATGGTTCACTAACTATGAATTATTTGAAACTCAATTACCAGTACATATTGGTGATGGTAAATATATTATGGCTATTGGTAAAGGTAATATAAATGTTCAAGCAAAAATCGGTGATAAATGGGTTGACAGTCATTTGTCGAACGTTTTACACGTACCCGATCTTAAGGTAAATTTGTTTTCGTGTGGAGCATGCCTTGACAAAGGTATAAAAATGGTGACAGACAGTGACGGATGTATATTTAAAAAAAACAATCGTATAGTTGGTATAGGAGTTCGTGAGAATAAAATGTTTTCAATGGTCCTGAGAACAGGACCATTACAACAGGCTGATCAAGCAAATATTGCAGTTAAAAATCTCACATTACTACAGTGGCATGAAATTTTAAGTCATCAGAATGTTCAACATGTTCGAAACTACTTGAAACATATGCGGATTCAATTTACAGAAACAAAAAACAAGTTTTTCTGCGAAGCGTGCGTTTATGGCAAACAACACAGAGAGCCGTTCACACTGAGTAATACTAAAACTACAAAACCAGGTCAGTTAATTCACAGTGATGTATGTGGACCCATGGAGGTAAACTCACTTGGAGGTAAACGGTATTTTGTTATATTCAAGGATGATTATTCCAATTATACATATGTGTATTTTATGAGCCAAAAATCAGAAGTTAAAAATAAATTTGAACTATTTTTAAATACAGTAAAAAATCAGTTAAATATCTCAGTAATTACTTTAAGAAGTGATTGTGGTCTGGAATATAAAAATACTGAAGTAAAAGCCTTATTGGATAAATTTGGAATAAAACATGAGACGAGTGTACCATACACACCTCAGCAAAATGGGAAGGCGGAAAGATCAATGCGAACAATTGTAGAAGCGGCCAGAACTATGGTATACAGCAAAAATTTGTCTAAGACACTTTGGGCAGAAGCAGTGAATACAGCCGTATATACAATAAATCGTACAGGAAACACAGGTCAAGAAGGAAAAACGCCTTATGAATTATGGTTCAATAAAACACCAGACATAAATAATTTAAAAATATTTGGTAGTGAAGTTTATGCACATATACCAAAAGAAAAACGAAGAAAATGGGATCAGAAGGGAAGAAAAGGTATTTTCGTTGGATACTCAGAGGAGACGAAAGGATATCGTATATGCTTTGATGGAAAAGAAGTTTCATTAAGCAGAGATGTCATATTCAAAGTAGAGTCAGTAAACCCATCAACAGGTACAGAAGTAAAAATCAGAAGTGAAGAAGAAGAGGAAGAAGTAAATTTGGAAGGTGAAGCTGAAGATGAGGAAGTCAACAGCGACGACGAAGAAAAACTGGACGATGATGATCAGATGCCAGTAGCAGTAGAGGATCAACAACAGATGATACTCAGAGACAGAGGAAAACTCAATAAACCTATTAGGTATAGAGATGCATTTTTCTCAGCATGTAATGACCCACTTACATATAAAGAAGCTATGACAGGTAACAATATAGACAATTGGAAGGCAGCAATGGACGACGAAATGTTATCATTGCAGAAAAATGAAACTTGGCAATTAGTAGATTTACCAATAAATAAAAATCCAATAAATAATGGGTGGATATATAAAACTAAGTACAAAACAAATGGAGAAGTAGATCGATATAAAGCTAGGCTAGTTGTAAAAGGCTGTGCGCAAGTTCATGGAATAGATTTTCAAGAAACGTTCAGTCCAGTAGTGAAATACGATTCAATTCGCGTAATACTTGCGATAGCAGCAGCCAGAAGATTAATGCTCAGACAATTTGACATTAAAACAGCGTTCTTATATGGAGATCTTGAAGAAGACATTTATATGAAACAGCCAAAAGGTTACGAAGATGGAACACAATTAGTATGCAAACTTCAACGGAGCCTATATGGGCTGAAACAGGCACCCAGGTGCTGGAAAAAAAAGTTCAAAAATATGCTGATGAACTTTGACCTAAAGGAAACAAAAGCAGACCCTTGTGTATTCGTAAGCAATAAAAATAATCAATTATTAATTGTCGCTATTTT
>NC_042493.1:40520668-40520836 GCF_005508785.2 Acyrthosiphon pisum | reverse complement strand
GAATAGTATCATTCAATATGTGTATATCTAATTTACCTCCAAGAATATGCATCTTTAACATGACTTCGTGGTACTAGTTTTAATTTATGCCCTCTAGGATATAAATGGTCCCCTTTTTTAGGAATAAGTAGCCAAATTCTGGAGCTGCTCGACAATTATAGAATTGAG
>NC_042493.1:40514402-40520568 GCF_005508785.2 Acyrthosiphon pisum | reverse complement strand
AGAATCACTTAACACACAGTTAAAAATGTTGAAAATTTTAATTAAATTATATGCTTCCATACTAAATAAAAAATAAACGAGTGAACAAACACGGGACTAAGAGAGGTTAACTTCACTAGAACGCAGCACTTGACGTAATGACATTTTAATTGTGTATTAAAATATAGTTTCTTTAATAATATAATATAATCTAAAATCGTATTTATAATTGAAAGATTATTATAATTAATTATTATCAGGTAGGTAGGTAGGTAGGTACCTACTATAGGTATAATGCGAGAATTTATTTAAGCCAGATTGACTATTTCTACTTCCAGGGGAGGAATATTTTTAATTGTCCGAGCGAGCGCAGCGAGCGAGTGACCCCGCTTGGTGACTCGGTGCAACAAAAATGCAACTTTCTGAACCCTGTAACCCACTTGGGGAGGTGCTTCATAGGAAATCGGGGAATTATTATTGCAACATCGTTTTAAACAGGTTAGAATACGAAAGTACAAAAAAATAACAAAAATAGTCCTCCGCGCGGCATTATAGTAGTGTTGCGCGTATGCGTATAAACGTAAAATTGAAAACTTTGGAAGGCCATAACTTCGGAACTAAGTGAGAGTGACAAATTCTGATTGCACCATCGTTCTTAACTCGATGGGCTACATAAGTTCCAAAAAAAAAAAAAAATCGGAAAATTTGCATGGGGTGGTAAAGTGCACTTATTCCAAAAATGACAAATAAAATCCATAATATTTATGGTTTCATAATATTTAAAATTCCAGATATTTTTAATGCTAGTAGATGTTGACGATTTCTTTTAATTTCTGCCATTGTTCTTTTTAGTTTTAAAACTCTTTCTTTCCTTTCAACAATCTATAAAATAAAATACAATGGACCCACTTGTAATCTACTGTAGTATTGTACAGCAGAGAAACATTAACTTAACCACTATTTTTTTAATACAGATGTATGTAAGTAGGTATAGTAGGTATAATAGGTTATAATAACTGTTAATTAATTACTACGGTTTCATATCTACAAGCTGTTATTGTTGTAAAGGTTATAGGTATATTAATTTATGAAAAAAATTTAAAGTTAAATATTGAAGTATGAAAATACAAGAATCTAATTGGAAATTGTACGTATAAGTGCATGGCGTTGTTTTCAAATCATTTTGAACAATATCAAAAACCGACACTTTTGGCAACCAATAAACAAAAAAAAAAATATCATTGTAAACAAATATATTCCCGAAATAATTATGTATCAACAAAAAACGTGTGTGTCACTAGCTACCCTCAGATGATGTGAAAACATATACGAGTATATGAATTTGGAAATATAAAGTAATAAATATCATTTTATAGGTTATTTTTTATAGGCTATTTTATAGTATGTCTTTGAACTATAGATATAACTTATGACTTTTGTTAAAATAGTTGATAGTAAAATCAATCAAAGTTAAAAAAATGCCTACCAGAAAGTCAAATCAAATTTTATGAGCGTTTTAAGTTCATAATTTTACAACATTCACTCGATTTCTCATATTGTATCGATTTTCTTATTTTTTTGTAATTCAAAAATAAATAACTGTAGATACAAATTCAATTTACACCATATTTCAATTTTACCAATTACCATAATTGATAACATTTTGACTTTTTTGAGCCGTCAATACAAGGCTCCCGATATAAAGCTTAAATAGTAGTTGAAAAATATTAAAATAACATATGCACACGTATTTTTATAAGCATTTGAAATTCGATATTTGAGAACATTTATCAAATTTAAATTTAAAAACGATTTTGTAGTAAAATTTATAAAATATTCATCTTTTATAGCTTAGGATTGAAAACGTACATCAAGGTTCCACGTAATAGTATGTTATTCTGTAACCAAAAAAACTCAAAAATATAAAAACTAAGTTTTTTTTATAGTTACGTAGTGTTCAAATTTTGAAGAAATTTCATATTAAATAATCAAGAATAATGGTCTTAGTTATTTTGATGTAATTTTATAATATTAATTCAACTTGCCGGATACCGTATTAATAATAAGTAATAACAATATAAATATAATATAAATTATTCACACTGTTAAACAGTCACCGCTTAGAATGATTTTTCCTGTTCAATGATACTTACCTAGTGTGACCAGACGTCCCCCATTAGGGGGGATTGTCCCGTTTTTCAGAGGTGCGTCCCGCATATCTAAATATCCCACTTTTGTCCCGCATTTATGAAAATTGATGTATAGACTGTATAGTATAAAAAAAATACAGACAGTGTACATAATAAAATATTTTATCATGATTCTACACTAACACTCTACAGGACGTTGTATCTTGTATCAGACTTGCAATCATGAATTGATAATAATATTATATTCTTGTGTCACTGATTAGAATTATTATTTACTATAAATTTGGCGGCACTGCTTTGCGGCACAGAATAATATTATATTAAATGTCATTCTATAATCAATGATATGAGCAGGGTGTTATCATGGATAATTCCCATTCAGGAATTCCGATGACCGGGCATTCGTATTTCGTATAATAATTTATTAATAATTAATAATCCTTAACGTGAAGTACTAAAAGTAAAGTGACCGTGTAAATTCATAAATCATATTTAACCAAATGGGCAAACCTAAACGTTTGTGTCGATTCACGCTGAACTTCGAAATAAATACAGTTCCTAAAAGAAATCAATGGATCTGATTCCGAACTACTATGTGGAAAATGTAAACGGACTTTCAATATTTCACACGGAGGTGGATATGATATTGAACGACATATTCAATCAATTAAACATAAATCAGCAGATTTAGCCGTTTCATCAAGTAAGCCATTAACGACATATTATAAAAGTAGCGCACCAAGTTCAAGAGATTTGGAAATAGCAGCTGCAGAAGGTGCTTGGGCATACCATACAGTTTCTGAAAATCAGAGCTTTCGTTCGCATGACTGCTTTTCTAAACTCACACAGGCTTGTTTTGAACCTAAATTTCATTGTGCCAGAACAAAGTGTGAAAAAATAGTAACCAATGTTTTTGCTCCATATGCAATTGATATTCTAACTAATCAGCTTAAAAACGCAAATTGCATAAGTATTTTAACTGATGCTTCAAACCATGGAAATATTAAGTTGTTTCCTTTGCTTGTTAGATTGTTTGACCCCCTATATGGAATTCAGATAAAAATATTAAATGTCGAGTCTCAGTCTGGTGAAACTTCTGATATTATTATAAATTATATTGTAAAAACAATAGATGTTTATTATGCATTTGCTATTATTATATATTTACATTTTATGTACCTCTTTTTTTAAGTGTCCCCCTTTAGGATAAAATAATTATGGTCACACTATACTTACCCACCTTTTTATATTTTATTCTTAAGTTCTATAAAAATGTTGAACTAGTTTAATTATGATAACGTTACTGATGATGTTAAAAAATATATGAAAGAGCTTTTATCTATGCACCATTCAATAAAAAAGTAAATATCCAATATAAATGCAACTGACAGTTAATTTTTTGTTATATTATATTATTTAATTGTGTAAAAAAATGTTTTTAATTTTAAGTTAAATAATATGCATATTATGATGATATTAGGTACATTGGTTTAACATACATAAATACATAGGTATTATATAATAATATATCATGAAACTATAAAAGATTTATTAAATCAAATTAAATTAAGATCTTGGTGTTATTTTTGATACTAAACTATTATTTAACTTATAGGATTTTGAAATTAAAAAAAAATATTCGGTTTTGAAACTGTATTAATAATAATAATAAAATAATATTAAATACAATGTAAATAATAATTAGGGAAGAAAAACCAAGAAGGATGACTAGGTTTTTCTGTGGTCGTGGTTCTTGTAGTTGTGGTGGTAGTCGTTGTGGATGGCCGACTGGTGGTTGTTGATGGCCGATTGGTCGTTGTTAATGACCGACTGGTCGTGGTCGTTGGACGACTAATATCAGAAAAATCTGGGTATTTTGTACCGTTGTATAATATTTTGGCCTTTCTACCTGACAAATATATGTACAAA
This sequence comes from Acyrthosiphon pisum, assembly GCF_005508785.2. Lineage (NCBI taxonomy): Eukaryota > Metazoa > Arthropoda > Insecta > Hemiptera > Aphididae > Acyrthosiphon > Acyrthosiphon pisum. The sequence goes on along the minus strand of NC_042493.1, from coordinate 40,516,510 downwards.
GACCTGTCGGGCCAATATCGATATCCCTCAGGGATGACTGGCAGTTTATCCCGTGCCAGAAGATCGGATAGGCCGTTGCACTGGTTTAAATTAAATTCCTCTCCAATTACTGGCTTGCTAATCACCATCCGGATTATTCTAAACTTCCTATCATTGCACATGTATTCATCGTGCACATCGTACAACTGTAAACAGAAAGGAAAAATAAAGAGATAGAGAGCAAGAAAATAAATTAACCATAACTAATATGTATAAAATATATAAATATAAGTACACTGAAATTGACACGCAATCTCAATTTACAAACGTCGATGACGTTGTGTTTTAGACCTGCAGATTTCACTGTAAGATTACCGGGGATAGTTGTTGGATTGGTGTTGGTGTGTATTAGATAATATTATATTTAACATTATAAATTCTATGTATTCGATATAAACAAATATATTATATAATATGTGAATTAGTTTAATAGCATTTATTTATTTATTTTAGATTTAACAGGCACAGGCCCAATTACATATAATAATAATAACAATCGTTCGTTAAAACAGTTTAAAGAAAACAGTGAAACAATATACAATAATCAATACTATTATAGCTGAGAATGGATTTACAATAATTCTTAACTCTGGTAAAAAAAATAGATACATTTTTAATTTATTGATAGTTTTCATAATTCTGTTATGGGGGTGTTTTTTGCATAGTTATTTATTTCATTGCTTAGATATAAAGTATTTATATACTGGGGGATTCAAGCAGGAATATGAAAGAAAAAACGACTTAAGAAAACATGACACTCAATATTAACGTTGAGAAGCTTATATGAGAAATATAAATTTAATAGTTAACGACGCTGCTTAAGTGTTTCAAGAGAAAGATACGTTAGAATTGGGGTGTACAAAGAATGCAGTTTTATAGGTATGGAACATTTAAAAGATAGGAAAAGTAAACGTTTTTGTTGGATATTCTCAATTTTATAAATATTTACAAATGTGTATTGAGACAAAATAATAATTATTATAATAATAATAATAATTATTATTACAATAACCTATTCCTTGAGAATACATTTTTTTATATAATGATCACATATATAATTTATATAATAAGTACACCAATAATAAGTATCTTTTATCTATTATTTCACTAACCACCCGCGTAAAAATGAAAAACCTATAATAAGATATGCCGTATGTATATAAGAATGATCTTCAATCACCTGTGTCTCCCTCTCACCCCCAGGCACCGGATTAACAATCAAATTAGTTAGATGAGTACGCCTATACTACGATAATATACAATATAAAATAATATGTAGGTAGCTAAACATAGTATACTTCCGGCACATCTGTGTGAGCGTGTTTTCGTTTTATTTTGCATTGACGCTGCAGTATGTTCCAGTAGTGATATATATTGACTGCTCACTTCAGATTCGTCTTTATTGGTCGGCTTGTTATGTAACACTCAAACATGAAGTGGTCCATATCAAGTAGAGGCACAGAGCACAACAGAACAAAATATACAAGAGTATGATGAATATTTCCAAAATATTATTTGTTGACACAAGAAATATTTAGTGTTATTTTGATGAGCATGTTTGCGTGAACTTCTACACCCGTGATTTTGTACAATAGTTATGAATTATAATACTTAAATTTATACTGCACTTTCTAATACATATTATGTACCTAATATTAATATAGTAGGTACACCTATAGGAATATGTGTGCAATGCGCTAGTTAATTTCATAATGTTATCATACAAATTACAAACATACTATAGATTATAGAATAACAATAATTAATAATACAGTTAATTTTATTTTGATTTGTATATTGAGTCGGGTTGCCACGAATCGTCCGCATTTCATTCTGCGATTGCCCTCCAACATATCTATTTTAACAGTTTTAAACCATGACTCTACTGTAGCGTTGCTCTGTCGTACTGAAACACCATTGTTGACCGTTGTGTTCATAACAGGCGTCCACAGTGGTATAAACGGTACACACTTTAGTACAAAACTGTCTAAATACTCTTCATTAAAATATTCGTTTGGTTCATCACCTAAATGATGGACTATGTTCAAGTCTATTTTTTATTTGTTCTT
>NC_042493.1:40508622-40514352 GCF_005508785.2 Acyrthosiphon pisum | reverse complement strand
ATATTGTTTTAGTTGAGTTATATAGTACCAAGTCGAAAGCTCTATTATACCTTTTTGTTTTATAATTTATTAAAAGTGTTTAAAATTTAAGTATCTATAAAAACATCTTAAATTTTTTATAAATCCAACTTCAGAATGAATTATAATGATTTAGACGGTTATTTATCAAACTATAATAATGAACAAACTACATCAGCTTCACAAGCGGATAGCAGAAATATATCTGAAGATTTATCAGACGTAAATATGGAATCTACATCAACTTCACAAGTGGATGCCAGAAATATAACTAAAGATTTATCAGATTTAAATATGCAATCTACATCAACTTCCGAAGCGGATGAAGAATTCGATATTAAAGACGCAATAGAAGATTTAAAAATATTTTATAGTGATTTAACAGAATTATTATGTATTATGGGAGGTATAGATACTAATGAAAAGTTTAATGAAGTACGTTCAAAATTAATGACTGGAGAAACAACTTATCCAACATGTTTTAAGCAATTTGTAACAAAATATTTTAAATTGTCTAAACCTAAAAAGAAAACATATGAGCTTATAGGCAAAGAATTTAGTAATTATTTAAAACAATTTTTAAAAGTTAATAATAATAATTATAATATTATTACTAATCATCCGAGTCTAGGAGATGGTGTTACTTATGATGAATTGACTTATTTTCTAAAAAGTTGTAAATCAGCACTTTCTAATGATGAACAAAGACTCTTTAAAAATAGTTGTATTTATGGATTTTTCTTAGAAAAATTTATTATAGAACATACGTGTAATAAAGCCAGAGGTAAAACAAATTTAAGTAATAAAACTATTTTGAAAAAAGAATTTAATTTATCTGATGGACATGCTAGAAAACTACGTTGGCTAGGAGAATTGTGGTCAAAATATAGTAAAATAGGAGATTTATGTATTTCATTCAACAGTTTTTATAATTTTAAGGATCAATTAGAGACTATTTTTAAAAATCCTAAACTTGCTAAAGAATGGCTATAATTTGATATCTATTTATATTTTTTTTTTATTAAGAAATTTCTATTTATATATTAAATTGTAATATTGTAATATTATAATATAATATAATATAATATATTGTGTTCTTAAATATACCTTTTTCCATTCAATTATCAAAACGTTCATAGCAGAATAAATTATCTGGTCTATCTAACATGCTTAATAAAGATAATAAAATATAAGTACTTTTGGGTGTATTTATTATATTTTTATATTTTTTAATTAGCAAATTAAGAATTTTTTTCTTTTGCTTAACTATGCTATCAATATTTTCAATACCTTTATTATTAATAATAATTCTTTCTTTATTGGCCAAAGATTCCAATTGTTTATAAAGTTTACCCATTATTTAAATATAAATTTATATATTAATATTATTATTATATATTCATTATATATAAATTTATCAGTTTCTAACGTGCACTAGATATCAATCAATCATAAAAAGAGAATGGATTAAATGAATATAATATAATATATTGTGTTCTTAAATATACTTTTTTCCATACAGTTTCCAACAAATACCCGTGGTCTAATGGTCTAATGCGGCAGCATGTGTCCTGCAGGTAACGGGTTCGATTCTCTCCGACATTTTTTGTGCTTTCAACTGTCCCAATAGTAATAAATGCCGCCGCGCGCTCATGGCATGAGCGAGGTCAAATACAAATAATAATAGTAATAAACGCCGCCGCGCGTTCATAGTATGAGCGAGGTCAAATAAAATATGTTTAATAATAATGTTAAATAATGATAATAATATGATAACATTAAATAATGATAATAATATGATAACGTTAAATAATGATAATAATATGATAACGTTAATAATAATAATAGTAATAAACGCGCTCATGGTATGAGCGAGGTCAAATAAAATGTGTTTAATTTGATAACGTTAAATATTATGCTTTAATAAAACAACTTTTTAAAGAATTACATTTTTTACATTTTGCAGACATTCTTTTCAAATTATTTTTAGTCATAATTATATGTGGATTAATATTAACTGTTTTTTGTTTACATTTAATACAATATATATTCCCCATTTATAAGAAATTAAATTAATATAATTTTAATTATGCTGTATACTTGTAACCGTTAAGTTGTGTCTGTTTTAAGTATTTTTCTCTGGGGAAAAAGTTAATAGTTTCTTTAAAATCTGCTTCTTTTAAACGTATACTATCCTCGATTATTTTATTAGATTTATACAACAATGTCAATTGATTATAAAATTTATAACAAATTCTGTATTCTATAATTCTTTCATTAAGCTTATAAGATTTTTCAAAAATTTCTACAATTCCGTTTAATAACGAAAACATTTTTAATAAAGGTAATAAAAAATAACCAATCGGGCCAATTGTACTTAGAAATAATTTTAAAGCTAGTAAACAAAAACTGACTTTTGAATAATAATTGTAACTTTTTCTATAAACTAACATATTTTTTTCTAAATACGTTTCCATTTAAATATGATTATTTTTATTAACTATAAAACATAAATATTTTAGAATTAAAAACGTGAGCCTTTTTAGGGCACGCGTTAGATTATTTAAAAATTACATTATTCATGTTATCCATTCTCTATTAAAAATAATAATAATTAGTACTATTGTAAATGAATTTGAGGTGGCTGGTTTGAAACCAGTCACTTAATTTTATTAATTTTATTAATCTTAATAATTAAAAATAGTTAGTTTTTTGTATTTTTAACATTTTTGTTTAGATTTTTTGTAATTTTTAACAGGAAAATATAAGGTCGGTTTTTTTTTGTAATGTTTTTCAATGTAATTTTAGATGTTTTTTATGTTTTTTTTGTGCTTTGTTATGTTTTTTTTAATGATTTTTATGCTTTTTTTTTAAAGATTTTTTGTAATTTTTAACAGGAAAATATAAGGTCGGTTTTTTTTTGTAATGTTTTTCAATGTAATTTTAGATGTTTTTTATGTTTTTTTTGTGGTTTTTTATGTTTTTTTTTAATGATTTTTATGCTTTTTTAATGTTTTTTATTCTTTTTTTAAAGATTTTTTAAGGCTTTTTTTTGTAATATAAAAAGTGTCCTATACGTACCCCCTTACTACTGTTGTAAAATGGACGACTAGTTTCATTTATATATGGTAACAGTGACTGTAAGTCTTTTAACTTTTCATTACTTAATGGAAGTGGTTTTGAACTTAAAGGTTGTAATACATTATTAATAATGTTATTATTTAATAGTTCAGTGGATCGTCTGGTTTTTTTTGTCAGGTCTAGCAATTTAAATTGATCTGTTTCATTATTATCACTAGAAAATGTATGTTTGTATTGAACTTTACCAAAGTTATCAGGCACATACTTCATCCATCGTATTTTGTTCCATCCTACAGCTTCTCCGTTAGTATTGACTTTTTTTATGAATAAACAATTTAGTAAGTAATTCTTTAAAGTTAAAAAAATTTTGTTGCTGCATTTGAATAACATTTATTGGAGGATTTCTTTGTACTGAACTAATCAACAAAGCCCAATCTCTAGGTAATTCAATGTCAATCATAGTCCTTTTTTTCTGTTTTTCTATGGCGGCATGAATGGTGTCAGCTTCCATATGGGTATGTCCCGAAATTAAAAATGTATGATGTATTATCAAGTTTCTTCCTTTTTCTTTTAAAGTAGCAACTATGTATAAAAACATTGTGGTCATATAAATGTTTCTATTTTGTCCTGGACAACAATCACTGTAAAATATTATTTCTTTGATATCATTGAATTGCTCTGTTTTGTCATAAATGTATTTATAAATACAGGATGCAATTTCCTGACCACCACGAGAAGCTTGGGTTTCATTCCATAAATAACAGTATGATACATTTTTGTTTCCATATGTTTCATATACAGTCAAATTAAATGTCCATAATTGACGTTTGTAAAATGAAAGGCCACTTGATAATGATGGTGTAGCCAAACATTTTTGCAAATCAAATGAAACTGTGACTATTTCTCTGTTAATTTTACTTACAGCTTTATCATTTTTTTTTTCCTGGTAGGCCATATCTGCCATTTTTAAATGTTCATCTTTTTCTTTTATTGCATCTTGTACTTCCTCATTAACAGCCGAACACTTGATTATGGTTTCTAATTTGTCACATAATTGACAAGTGTCATTGCTAGGTTTATTAAACGCCAAATTGAAATCCTCCACAAATATTTTTCTATACATGAATTCACTAAGCATGTAATAGTTATTTTCTATGCAATGGGTCTTATAAAGTTGGTACATTTTACTTATTGATAGATCAGGATTCAAAAAATATTTTCTAGAAGTATGGTTTCTTGAATAGTGACTATTATTAACAGGAAACATTTTGATATGGTTTCTTATGATGTCTTTATCTTCATCAGGAGATTTTATATGGTTCAAATGATGTCCTCTACCATCGGATAAACATACACAAGAACCAGTAGAAGATTTTTTTGCTACAGTAACCCTTATTTTTTTTAGGCTAACATTTAATGTATTCATGAACATTATTTGACATACTTCAATTTTTTCATTATCTTTGGTCAAGAAATATTTTTTTGAAAATTGCCTTCTGCTGGGAATATTATTTATTTTAATACGTTCAGTTTTTTTACTAATCTCTTCTACTGAACTTGATATAAATTGGTTTTGGCCATCTAATGTCAGTGAGTAGTAATTTTGAAATATGATTAATCTTTGAGCATAATTTATTTTATCAAAACATTTTCGCTTACATGAACATGGTAGTTTCATTATCTTAGCAGGAATCACTTTACCTTTTATAGTTGTATATTCTTTACCTTGGATTTTTAATTTTTTCCTGATATTTTTAACCCAACACTCAGGATTTCTTTTGCGTTTTCTGCTTTTAACTTCAACTTTTTTTCTACCTCCATCTTTTAAATTTGGAACATTAGATTGTACAACAGAATTAGACCCATAAGTTACTTCAACTTCCTCAATTCTATTATTGTTATCTTCATACTGTATTGAGGTGTCAGATATATTCATCAATACATCTTGAGGATTTATTTCTGCTAAATCTAAAGAATATTTCAATACAAAATTAATTGTTTACAAAGTTACTCAACCCAGCTACATTTTGTTACCATTGCTATTAATTCGGTTATCATCATGACTTCCTACATTGGAAGAATTTTCACTATCAAATGTTGTGCTAATAGGCCTATATTCATCACTTGAATCATCGTATTCAATAGAAATACTATCACTATCTGAATCATTTAAGAGGACGTGTCACGAAAAATTTACGCGTGCAACGACCAAGAGGAAGCGCTGTTAAGTGTTTTGACGATCCGCAAGCGCGCGGCGCTTAAGTCACGCATACTATTCGCAATTCGCAACCGGCCGACGGCGGCGACGAGTGCACATTCGGGAGCGCCGTTTATTTGTCCATGAACGTTCGTCCAGTACGATTCGTATCATTATAAAATTCATTGTACGCCAATACCGCCGTAATATTTTCAATACTCTCGCGTACCCATGAATTACCCATTATAAATTAAGATACTGCTTACCTAAATATATGTCCCAATATATAGATCGTAGAAACTGTATTATAAACATAACTTGATTTGTAGTTATTGAATCATTACTTATTTAAATATAATACTTATAGGTAAAATCTAATAAATGGTAAATAAAATAAATACAGCGGAATTAAATTTAATATTAAATTTTTCGTG
>NC_042493.1:40496699-40506801 GCF_005508785.2 Acyrthosiphon pisum | reverse complement strand
AGGATACTCGATACAAACATACCGAGCTATTTCATTCAATTTATTGTTTAGACTCATTGTGTTACACGTCCTTACAATTTGTGTATTAACACTTTGTAATTTAATCTGAATTTCGTAAAAGCTTTGAGTAACAAGTTTATCTCGAACCTAAATCTCGACTTCTTGTTATTAAGTCTCGAACCTAAATCTCGACTTTAGTTTAAGTCTCGAACCTTAATCTCGACTTTAGTTTAAGTCTCGAACCTTAATCTCGACTTTTTATCTTAAGTCTCGAACCTAAATCCCGACATATAAGCTTTTACTACACTATACTTACACAAAATAAAAAAAATAATAATAATAATAAAGAAAATACTTACAAAATACTTACATAAAACCAAACTGAACTAAAAAAAAATATTTTAATTTAACTAAATAAGAATAATGAAACAACACTTAATAAACAATAGTTGAAAACACGATTTAAATGCACTAAAAACGTACTATAGACGCACTCAGAAAGTAAAAATGAATACCGACTGTGGGTATGAATTGTGTATAACTGTAGAAATGAAAGTGAATACCGGATGTATTGTCTTGAAAAACTGTAAAAATAAAAATATTAATAATTAATACAAAACTAATATTAATTATAATTAATTAAATCTCAATAAATTTTAAAGAGTACTGTTAATAAATATAATATAATAGTATGCATGTTATGATAATGAGTTTGTGCATATTCATAAGTATTCCAACAACCTAAAACCCCGAGCGTAATGAATGTAATCAATCGAAATATAAAATTAAAAAGTAAATATTTGCCTTGACTTATTGAGATTTGATAGTGTAATATTACTAATACTAAAATCAATTAGGTAATAACTAAAATATATTGCATGTTCTACCGCTGTGTTTATTGACTTATACAAGTTTGACATTAATAATTAATTGATACAACAGAAATGGAAGTTGTAAAATATAATTTAAATATTGTGTTTCACCTAAAGTGAAATAACCTGAGTATATTATGATATTTGCATTAAAATAGGAATATTACAAAAAAAAAACAAAATAAACTATATTATATAATATATAAAATAGTTTATTATATTAAACCATATAATACATTTTTATAGTAATTAATTATTTAAAAAATAAAATTAATTCATGAACTAAGGTTACTAATTATTAATAAGTAAAAATTAAGACGATAAACATAATTATTGTCAAATGTTGTTCTTATGATTATTTTATACCTAGTTGTTATAATTTGTTCTTTATTTACGTTTTGTTTCTGATATTATATGTTCTATTTTTTTTTCTATCACTGAGAGTAATAATCAGATGTGTTTGTATATTATTAATGCTATGTCTATGTTCATAGGCGTGCGCAGGGGGTATGCAGGGTATGCAGCTGCATACCCTGAAGCTCTTTGAGCGGCAAAATTACTAATAACTAGTGACTTAACATATATTTTTGTGTATTAACGAGTTAAAAAAAAAAATAATTAACTTTGCCCAGTCTTGTAAGTAACACTACTCATTTAATTGCTAAACCGTCATGCATCATTATCAACAAATATTCCTTTTAAAAAAATACAGAGTTAAACATTAAGAAATTGTCAATTTTAAGAAAATGCCATGTTTTTCAGTGCTACCCGGAAATAATCTACAAAATCAGATCTTACGTAGAAATTATGATTCCTAGAAAATGTAACTGAAATTTTTTGAAAATCTTAAGTTATTTCTAGATCATCAAGTTCCGTGCCTTAATACTAAGCTTAATTAGTTTGGAATTTTCATCAAACTGTATTTTTTACTAATTACAGTTTAAAGGAATGTTAGCAATTACTTTCACTTTAATTGTTACAATACATAAATGCTATTTTAGAAGAGAGATTATTCCAGATATGATTGAACAGTTACAGTGAATGCGAGACATTAAAAGAATTTAAAATATCAAAAGATACATTTGTATGTAACACATGTGTATGTGTATATAAAAAAATATTTATCAGTAATAAGCTTCCAGTTCTGTTAAAAGACTATTTTTCAAATGCATTATTTAATCTTATTACTAGGTACCTATTTTGTATAATTATATTGACATGTAAAATATTATACCATTATAAAATAAATATATAAAACTGAGCAACAATACAATTATATAGTTCAACATTTCAATTATTTACTAAAAGAAAACATAATATGTTTAATTTATTGTATTATCTTATCATTATAATATCATCATAAAATCACCAAATACCTCGGCCTGCTAATTGACAGGAGACTCACCTGGGGCCCTCATCTCAAAAACAAAAGGAAACAGCTAAACTCCCGCCTACACGTCATCAGACCTCTCCTCAAATTAAACATGAACCTGTCCAACCGTTTACTTTTATATAAAAGTCTCCTCCAACCAATATGGTCATACGGAATCGCCCTCTGGGGCACTGCCAAACCATCAAGCTTTCCAATCTATATGTCTTCGCATGGTCGCCAAAGCACCTTGGTATGTCACAAACGCCGCTTTACATCAAGACCTCAAAGTACAATCCATCAACCACACAGCAACCACATTCTACTCAAGACTTCACCGCAAAATGCAAGGCCACTCCAACAAATGAATATCAAATCTTCACTCAAAACATCTTCCCGGCAACCCCACCCGCCGACTTAACAGAAATTGGTCCAGAGACCTTATCTAAAATACTACTTAATTAGATTTATGACTCACTAAAAAACTGTGAGCTTCCCTTCACTGCCCCATCATTGTCATCCCTCCTCCAATTTACTCATTGTACATAACTTGTATAGATTGTAAATTTTCAATAAACGCTATTTAAAAAAAAAAAAAAAAAGTTCTACACTTTTCAGAGTATCTGATCAATCACTACCCGGACGATAGCCTAAAGGAACCCATTTAAAACCCCTACATCCCATACAACATCGCGGTTCAGTCATATCTGTAATTGTGGTCCATCTGCGTCTATCATACCATTCAACTGAGTTTAAAACCGCAAATGATAAACCATCAAAACCTCCTACCTACACAATTTAATTGAACTGTATGACTGCTAATCGTCACCAATATGGAACTCCGGCACCATGCTTATTCGAACGCACATGTTCGGCGCCATGTCAAACGTTGACATTAAACGGTGACTTTATCTGAATTGATCCTCGTGGCCCATTGTAATTTCTTTCGCTACCTCAGCGCAATACATAACTCTTTTAACTAAGTAATTAAATAACGAACAACTCTTTTATGTTTAATTACTGATGCATTGTTAATACGTAGTACTAAATTATTTAAGTCGGTTGGATGCCTTTGTACTTTATACTATGCCCTTGTCCGCTCTCTTCTTGAGTTTGGATCTGTGGTCTGGCAACCGTATTTAGTCAAAGACCAGCTACGACTTGAACGCGTCCAAAATAAATTTCTTAACTTTATTGTCTTCCCAATGAACATTTATTACGAAAATCATGATTATTCCAACATAAGGCAAGTTCTGAACATCCCAACTCTTACCTCTCGTCGTGCAAAAGCAGACTTAGACTTTCTAAACTCAATTCTAAGTGGTTCTTTGGACGTTCCTGATCTCCTTGCAGCCATACCATTCAGAGTTCCTTCTCATTCTTCCAGAAACCAATCACAATTTTATGTTCCAACCCACAAGACCTCTTATGGGTACAACCACACTCTACACCGCATTCTCAGAGCTGCAAACAACCAATAATCCTTAGGCCACTAATTATACTTCTACCTTTATAATTATACTATTTATCTATATTATAACATGTATACTCTGAAATATTTATACTTTTATCTAAATTATTTATGTATTCTACCTTACTGTACTTATACCATATTTGTAATACTATGTGAAATTGCCGTTTCGGCGTTTAATAAACAATAATAATAATAATAATACTTTTATTCCGTCATAACTCAATGAAGTACAGAACAGAACAACTTAATACGGAAACATGGATTATTATTGCATACAACCGCAATGTAACCGTGTCAATATGTAGCTAGATTGATTAATTTTTAACATCTGGTATTGAATATCTTATCATATAAGGGTGATCCATATAAGTGGGTTCACGAATTATTTCAAAAAGTATTAACTTTTTTGAATTTTTTTTTTTAACTTTTAGATTTATGCTTTTCTAAAACTATACTATTTTTTTTTCACCCTTATATTTATTGGTGAAACCACGATCAACTTTTGATTTTTAAAGGGTAACATATAATAAAAAGATCATGAATTAATAAAACCATTATTTTTATGATTTTACGCATTTACATTTTTATTTTTTGTTGATTGGTTTGCGAGGTACAACTCCTCAAAGTATTGGTGGTTAAAGAGGGTGTTATAGTCGGTAGTGCTGAAATATTTTCATTTGTAAATCCCTGAAGCTATAACTGATAAAATTCGATACCATTCGACCTAAAGTACCTAAAATTAAACATATTGATAATTGTTGTACTTTGTACCTGGTTCATTAAATGTTATATTATGCCTATAAGTTTTAATTAAAAATCAAAAATATTATTATATAGGTTAGGTTAGTGTTAGTTAGTTAGTTAGGGTACGCCCTCCCGTAGCTATCAGATTCATCCCCACTATGCTACATTAAGTTTTAATGATTTTCTTTGGATCAGAGATTCTGGGTGAGATGAGTTTCTGATATCATTGCGATATCGATTCTATTTTCAGTACGGGTGAGTTGAAGTTCGTTGATGTTATTTAGAATTCCGTTAGCGTTCCACTAAAAGATTGAGAGTGGGTGACTGGAGTTATTAACGGCGGCCATCATTGAGTATGAGTTTTTCTCTAAGGGTAGTGACGAGTGAGATTAGTGGGTTGATTAATGATTTTAGCTCATTGACAAATGAGGAGAGGTAGACGGAGAGGTTATTCGCCGATGATTGGTCCGGTTCCTTCTGAGTTGCTGGTTGATGTTGAGATGAGTTTGAGTTTGGAAGGGGAGGAAAATGTTTAGGCGATGCGAGATTTTCGGTAAGGTTTGAATTGACATTGTCAGTATGAGAGTGGCTGGTTCTGAAGTTTGAATTAGAATTTGAAATAAGTTTTCTGTGTTTGAGGATATCCTTGTAGGACTGATAACCCCTGTAGTTAGCATGATGTGTGCCTCCACAGAGTGCGCATTTGGCTGGATCATTTCGAGATTTTTGACACTCTGAAGAATCGTGGGTGTCACCACATCGAACGCATCTTGGGGTATGGTTGCAGTAACTACGGGTGTGACCGTAGGACTGACATCGCTGGCATTGGGGAATTTCCTTTTTAGTGTAGGGTGCTTCTACTTTGACCTTGGAGAAGCAGAGAGAATTTAGTTTGAAGATTTCTTGATTAGATTGGGACTGTACGAGGTCGATAAAAAAAAAGAGGCAGTGGAGTTTTAGTAGATTTTTGGAGAACGTTTGTGATGTTCATGACTTGAAAACCTAGTTCTGAAAGCTCTTTGATTATGTAGTCCTGGTCGGTAGAAGGATGTAGGTTCCTGATTACTACTCTGAGTGGTTTGCTTTCTTTGGTAAGAATGGAAGGAGACATTTTCATTTTTTAGAAATTTAACGACAGACCTGTATGAATCCGAACTGAAGGTTTGTAGTTTGACGCCTTTGGTCGTATTTTTGCAAGAAAAACTTGTGGAGTCGGTAATTTCTTTTAATTTGATACAGAATGTGTTGAAGTTTAGCTGAGCTTGAATGAATATAGGAGGAGGAAGATTTATTTTATCGGCGTTGGTTTTGGCGGTATTATCAGTGGGCTGTTTATTCGTGCTGTCCATTGGTTCGTTTTCGGTGGTGGCCAGATATCGTTGCTGTCGGAGAAGTCAACTAGTGGCTTATCGCTAGTTTGTGGTATTTTAGTTTTGACGAGAATTAATGGTGATATAGGTGGTTTGTTGATATGCTTTGTGGCAGCGGTGTTAGTTTTGGACGATGAACTCATTACGAAAACTGATAAGGTGAAAGGTGTCGGGTGGCCTTGGGCGGGTACGGGGTAGTTGTCAGAAAATTGATAAGGATAGGGATACAATAATTTTTGCATTTTAAGTGTGACCAACGTAAAAAAAAAATAATGTGCTTGTGCCATAATTTAATGCTTAATACTCGTACACCTTGTATAATATATACAAAATTATGTATTCACATATTTCGCGTTTTTTTTTTAAAATTATTTTTTTTTTATAAAATTTAAAAGAAAATATTTTTTTGTAAATGCTAGTTGTCATAATACATTTTAGTTTCTGAGCGGAATGATGAATGTATTGATTTAACAATGATGTTTGTTTTTTTATTTTTTTTTTGTGTTTCCGTGTACACGATAAGTACTCGGAATAATGCGTTGATTTTAAACTTCAGTATCTAGAAATAAGGGGAGGGCGGAGAAAGGTTTCTATAGCCCCCCCCAAATTAATATTAAAAAAAATGTTTAGCTTATTTGCTAATAATTTATATAAAAAAAATTAATTGTGTTAAATTTAATCTATTCCTATTTGCCATTTGGTGAATATTTTATTCTGCAAAAAAAAACAATGTGTAGACCCGAGTAGGCCCCCAAACATAAATGGTGTACTAAACTAGACTGAACTAGCATAAAATAATTTAGTGCAATATCAATGGAGGTTAGTACACACTATACACGTATCCTGTAAAACTATTTTATTGTATAAAAATCACAATTTTCGAATGTCTTTACAATATATAATTAGTCAAAGAGGATAATCAAAATTGTCCAGGGTGGGTACTGGGTAGGTACATTCATCAGATAGTAAGTACATACCAATTTTGACATTAAATAAGTGTTGAACCTAACCAGTCTTCAAAGAATACTTTTCAATAATTATTATTCAAAAAAAATTAGGTACCTATTCAGAATACGAACATTATTCAATTATTGTCGTGTGCTATAATGACTGCGCTAAATTTTCGCGGATCCAACATAAACATAGGCGGGGGCTCACAGGGAAAATTAACATGGTCATTTACGATAGTGCTATAAAAATAGAATATCGTAAGAAAAATAAATATTTTTAAACTGATATTAGGTTTATTTCTGAGTAATATAATATTACTATTATTGTCATTGTCAGCGGCGATCGTTTATTTTTAAACATTTATGATAATGATTAATGACAAACAACTCTGCGGACTACAACTGAAATTCTCCGTTTCAATCACGGCTATAGATACTATCTTTAATCGTGGTTTCAATCTAACCATTCTATTTATAACTAGTATTCTGTTGGTACTCTATACTGTTATTTTTTTCGTAATCGACGTTTATGACACCAATGAATCATACGTAAAATTGTTACGTTACGGTTACTTTTACATACGTTAAGAATTGCAATTGCTAATCATTCAGTAAGTATTCATATAATTTACTTTGCATTATTATACTTTTTTTATGACTGGGAATCGGGCTTACATTTTATTAATATTGGTTTGTTGATAACTATAGCTAAGTATTTTCACTTAGAATTATATACTATTATATACTGTAAATTTTTCAGGACGCATTCTAACAAACCAGAATCCAAAAACATAGTCATACAAAAAACTATGAAATGCATTTGCTACTTCTTGATGTTGAACCGTGTATATTATAATTGCATTGAATCCATCCAACATACTTGGAATACTGCTATTTCGGTCGGACGAGAGATAAGGTAAAGCAAGTATCTGTTAAAATTATTATTATAATATCAGTATAAAAATGTTTAAAACTCATTGATAAATACTATTTAAAAGTTAAATTACCATCCTAAAAATTCGAGCTGCTATAGGATTCACCTTTACTAGGTTATAAATTTGTATTTGTTTATTCCTCATATGTCTTAAAATGGACTGTTCATAAAACACAAAAATAAAAAATAATTCTGTTTGAATATTTAATCATATACAATGTTGATATTTTTATGTTACAAGTTTACAATAATCAACAACCAAGTTTTTCAGTTTGATTCTACATTTTAGAATGTTTTTGTATTGACATACATTTTTACCTATATTTATAGAATTTACCTATATTTCAATTGTTATATATATTTATTATATTGTTTTCTTAGATGATTAACTGTTTGAATATTTCATCATATTCAGTTGGTGTATGTATAAATTTACCTGACAATAATGAAAATAGCAACCTTGATGGGTACTTTCCGGAAATACTAATTCAATAATATTTATCTGGCTAATCTCGTAATCAGTAATTATAGTCAATTTATCATACTGCAGGGGTAAGACCTTACGAACATATTGAAACAGCTCCTTATAAATAATTTCTGTTTTGCCAGTTAGTAAAGCGTATACCATCGGGAAACTCTGTCAAAAATTAGGAAATATTAAATTAGTCAACTAAATAAACCATTTACAGTATACAGGGAGTTTTAATGGTGATATTACTAGTTAGTGCTTACAATATTTTTATATATTATATGAAAAGTAAAAAGTTGATAACAATCCCCATCGATGGTTTTTGGAACCGTTTTAAACGTACCATCACAGCCGGCTATTCTTACCTACAAAAAAAAAAACAAGAAAGTTAATTACACTGAATACATCATATAAATACATTAAAACCATTCTTAATTTATCAACTTACATTTTTTAATTCATTTTTTATGTTTTCAATATATTTGATATTACAAAACAATACACCGACAATTGTGCCATTAACCGTCAGTGGTCCTTGATAGAATCTTAAAAAAACATTTTTTAAATTAATTTAATAATAATCAGACAAAAATAATCTGCATGATAACTAAAAAACATACAAACTTTCCGGAGTTTGAAATGTCATTGTAAAATGTCTATTATTTTCTAATAGTAATAAATTATTCAAGTGGTTCAAGTTTTTAGGTGTAGGTGGAAAAATAGACTTCCGAATTTTTTTCATTCTTTCAACAGCTTGTAGAAAAGTATAATTAGTAGCACCTTCTGGGTGACTAATACAATAATAAAATATAAAATAAGGGTAGTAAGATTTATTTTTTGCTAAAATATCTACACTAAATAGTAATATATAATTAGTGTAATTACCTAACAATACTTTCCAAGTACGAGCTGAATATGAGCGGGCAGAGTGTTGAACACATTTGTTACCAAGTTCATTTCTAAGAAGTTCTCTCACTTTGGTGTCTGATGTTCGAACTTTATGGTTATGGCATCTTTTGAGTGAAAACCCATTGTCCTTAGTAACCGAAGAAATAAAAGCGGTAGCTGGGCATCCATTCGTTGAAGTTTCTTTACATTTTAAATATCTAATGTACAATTACAAAGTAATAAAATTATATATCAAGAAAAAATTATAAAATTGAACAAATATTAGTAGAATAATAATTACCAAATTGTACTTACAATAACTTTATGGACACAATATCTATCATATTATACTCACTATTTTCATTATATAATGCACTATTATGTTTTATAAATTTATTTATTGACTTTAGCTCATTTTGTAGACATAAAATAAAATGAAATAATAATACAATTAAAGAACAAAACAGAAATAACTTACACTTTTTTTGCTGTCAATTTACTTCTGAAGTAAAGAAACCCTAAATTGTCCTCTATAACCTCTTCATTACAATGTACACCTGGAATTAACTTATATGTTTTTGGCCGATCTCCAATTGGCCAAAACTGAATAATATTGTCTATAAGAGAATAATGACTTAAATGGTAATCTTAGAAAATTAAGCATGGAATTCTTATTTTAATCAATTCTCAACCCGTTAATGATAAAGTTTTATTTTTTTATTTAAAGTTGCTAGTGTTTTGTATTATATGCATACCGTCAGCTACAACATCCGCTGCTTTAGGTACATCTTGAACTGAAAAAAATAATGCATTTTCCATTAAAAAAAAAAATCATTACAACTACAAATCATAAAGAAAGAAAAATGTTAAGAAATAAACTATTAAGAGGACGTGTCACGAAAAATTTACGCGTGCAACGACCAAGAGGATGCGCTGTTAAGTGTTTTGACGATCCGCAAGCGCGCGGCGTTTAAGTCACGCCTACTATTCGCAATTCGCAACCGGGCCGACGGCGGCGACAATTGCTTGTTC
>NC_042493.1:40492334-40496649 GCF_005508785.2 Acyrthosiphon pisum | reverse complement strand
CATGTTTTAAAGGAATTTTTCGATCGATTTTTTTCCGTGACACGTCCTCTTAATATGATTTGTTTGAATGTATATATTCTAATAAAATAGATCAATGTACAATGCATACCGTCAACAACATTCGCCGCTTCAGGTACATCTTGAACTGAAAAAATTAATGTATTTTCCATTAAAAAAAGAAAATTATTACAACTACAAATCATAAAGAGAGAATAATGTTATTTCTTAAATATTAATACTTTATACATTCTTACTTGGTAAGATACAATAATCATGATAAATCAAATGCTCCATTGTATGTAAAATTAAAATAATTGAAATAAAGATCTTAAACAGTTTTTTCAAATCGACGTACCAATTACCAAAAGATGAATAATTACAAATTACAATACATAAATATATTAATGATACATTTTATTTTCTGATAATGATAATGTCTGTACAAAGATTTTGTTATCAAACGTTGGCAATACTTCAAATGGAATCTGAAAAAATCTCTTATCAATTTTCTGACAACTGCCCAACTCCCGCCTTGGGCCGGTAACGACCGCAAGCGGTCGACGG
Organism: Acyrthosiphon pisum; assembly: GCF_005508785.2. Lineage (NCBI taxonomy): Eukaryota > Metazoa > Arthropoda > Insecta > Hemiptera > Aphididae > Acyrthosiphon > Acyrthosiphon pisum. The sequence continues at coordinate 40,496,085 of NC_042493.1, read as the reverse complement.
TCGTATAATTAGGTAATGCGGCAGTTGTGTTTGTTGGTAATTACGGGCTAAGATAACGGGAGAATAATATCATATTACCTGTATCGAAGAAGACTGGTCTTTACGCTATCGAAGCTATAAAGGCGTACTAAACGTTAACATACGTGTTGCTCGGACGACAGTCGAACACGAATTGAAGTGTAGAACTAGAAAAAGAATTTGGAATACAATGAAAGAGATGAATTTGCTTCGAAAAAATCCAGCTAACTAGTTACATAACAATTTAAAATTATTTTATGAATCAATGAATTTGAAATGTACCTGCTACATTCAAATTAAAATATTAATGAGGACCTACATTAATGGTAGGACATAATCGACCCTTATAAAATGTTTCATTGAGTTGTAATTATTGTTTAATTACCAAAGTTAAGCAAAGATTTCGTCTTTTGAATGATGACCTAACAACAATTTTTAAAATTCTATGTTTCACCTCATATCTCATTGCCCAAATATGACTAACCGGACCAAACTTTTTAATCATAGAGGGGTAATGAACCAAGAAATAGAATTTAGGTTTAAGATAAGTATTGCTATAATAATAATAATAATAATAATAATAATAATAGTTTATTCAGTAGAATAAAACGGGCATAAGCTCAATAGTACAGATAGTATAGTTTGAGTATAAATTCAAAAGAAATACAATAATATAATAATAATACTTTATAGGTATATACAGTTTACAAAAATCTAAAAAGGAAAAATAGTATTAAAATTGATAAACATTACGTATTCACATTGTTCATGTGAGCATTTAATATCTCCTTTAAGGAAGAGAAGAAAAAGGCAACTCTCGTCGAAAGTTTATTGCATAGAGCCATAGCCCTAGGAATAGGTGAGTTTTTTTAAAAATTTTTTGCTATATACTGGAATGTAAAACAATGATGTGGAACGGTTTTGGTAGGCTGAAATAGTAAAGGTGATGCAATTTAAAAGATCAGGATCATCGGTGATACCATTAATTAACTTATAAATAAAATATATATCTGCTATTTCACGTCTGTTGGATAAGGCTGGAATGTTAAGAAAATATCTGATTTGTGTATAATCACGATTATCAATGGTCAAATTAAATTTAAGGGCTACGAATTTTAAAAACCTATTTTGAATGCGTTCAATGAAATCGATATCAGTTTTGGAGTATGGATTCCAGTTAGGAGCTCCGTATTCGAGAATAGGTTTATATTTTAAATAAAGTTCATCGAGTTCTGCTACCAAAGTTCTCAGTAAATAAATACTTTCTTCTTCAAGCGCAGGTGATAGCATGATATCTAAAACCCAAACTGGTTATTCAATAGGGATAAGATCGCCAATAGTTAATCCAAAATACCTTAATAGTATCAACATTTCAGATGCCGATTGTTTTACTTTTCCAACATTAATGTGATCCATATTTATTGTACACGGTTTATTTTCCTCAGGTCCAAAATAAAATGCACATATCTATCATTTAATACTTGTAATGAAAATGATTTTAGGTCCTTGACATAATAAGATATTATAAAACTCATGTTATACTTCGAATAATGAAGAATATCATGGATTATATCAACTTTGTCAAACAAATTAAAATTTTTAACATCTAACCACACACTTTTCTTTTACGCTAGTTGCACTTAGATTGTTAATTTCCAATATAATTTAATATAATTTTGATCAATAAACCTTTAGTAGGCTTTCACTTTCGTAACATTGAAATTTTAAATAATTTTTTTTTTATAGTACAAATTCGACATGAATAATTTGAGGAAAAACTTTCAGTAAAACTAATAATTGAGTGAATTCCTAAATTATCTCCGATAATTAATCCTAAATCAAGGTACACTGCTCCCACTTTATGAACACTTGAATGACTCCCAAGTACATTACCACTTTCAAAATCATCAAACTACATAAAAAGTGGTAAGACAGTTTTACCAGAAAATTTTTTCAATCTGCCTAGCCAAAATTTACCCTGATTTGAATTCCATAAAACACTTATATAATCGTTCATTAAGTTAGCCCAGTGTTCCAAGGTTTTACCAAGGAAATTTTCAAAACAAAAAATTATTAATTGAGAACTTTTCTCAATGATATAAATTGTTCAGTACAGTTAATAGGTTCAATAATAGGCAAACCTTTTTTAATAACTTTGTTTAAACGTTGGACAATAATAATTTCTTTAGGTTCTACATAAGATTCTGATTCAGCAAAGTAACGAAATCTCTTATGTTCAGTTTTAAAACAAATGAAAGTATTTTCTATAAAATTTCCAACATCAATAAACATAGAGTAACAATTTTCCGGTATTTTATTTTTATTTGATACTTGTTCAACATAATTTTTAATAAAAATAACTATACCCTCAGAAAAAAATGTATTCCATGCAATTAACAACTATTTGGATAACATTTCTAGGTATAATTGGATTAGCATATGAAGATGCAATAAAATTAGCAATAGACTTATTCAATATTTCAGCAGGATTAATAATTTTAATTGTATTTGCTGAATACACTCTCAGAAAAAAAATCATTAGAGATATTATTATCAATATTTATCAATTTTTTCTAAAGGAAATTTGTTTCTTAATTAATTTTTAAAATATGAAGGAAGTGGTTCTCCATATATAATATGTTTTTGTAAATGTTTTCGAAAAAAGTTTTTTAGATTAAAAGACCTAGATTCTTCTTCTGCACAACAAAATGAATCAAATGTATTATATGAATGTTGGAAACTGAAATGAGTGAACAAAGTATTAATTCCATTGAGTTTTAATTTACATAGAAAACAAAAAGCCATTTTGAAAGTTTTAGATTATAGTTAATATTTAACTTTATATTACACAATAAATATCAGACAAAAGTGCATTTACAATTGTGTAATTTTTATCCCATGGAGTAGTAATATTATAAAATCTTTTCTGAATAAAACACTAAATTAATGCAGATTCTGAGGGATATTCGGCATTTAGAGTTAAAATAACTTTAAAGCAATAATTAACTGCTTCAATTATTGTGTTAAGACGATAAGATTTAACAATTACCAAGTAGCTGGATATCTCATTAATCACAGGTCCAACAATTACAATGAAAGGTTGCAACGTCTGTCCAAATGCTGCCAACTTTTCCCTTCTTCTAGTGACAGTTTCAAGAATTTCAGCATCACTTTTGATATGTGTTAAAAAATCGTCTCTGGACTCAAGTTTTGAAGGTCGCCACAGTGTTTTAGACTCAACTCTCGTACTATTGACTCCATTAATGAACGGAAGACATACAAATACAGCCATTTTTGATATTTCTTCTTTATCTGCAAATAAAAATAAAAATGATTACTTTTAATATTTAAGTAAAATTAATATTATCTATATGGATATTATTATACCTACCTATATCGAGTTAAAATTATATGAAAAAATAATACATAAATACATAGATCAATAACTAATCTACAACATCAAACTGTACATATTAGTTCAATAATGCATGCAAGTTCTTTTGATTTTCTGATTTTATCAACTGCCAACTCAAATATTCGTCTTTTGTAGAGTGGCACATTTTGCCAGATGAGTTTGGGAATGCTACATCAAAGTCTTTTAAATACTTTAACAAAGAAAACATAAAATGTATAAGCATAAGTATTTAAATATAGGTAGTGAGTTAATTCTTGTTATACAACAAGAATGCTGTATGCTTGTCAAATAATTCTACCATTGCTAATGTTTTCAAAA
>NC_042493.1:40486780-40492284 GCF_005508785.2 Acyrthosiphon pisum | reverse complement strand
TTTTAATATTTGAGAGTTAATGGTAAATCTAAAATGTGAACAAAATGTTATTATAAACCTTATTAATGATAAGATAGTATGATTAAGTACAAACTAATGGTGCACTGCTGTACACTTAAACGCAGCACTATGGACTTGATATTTGGATTTTGCATAACTGGGTTCATAATATATACATATATTATATATTATTATTATTATTATATAATGCAAGCAAATATCAGATATTCAGATCCAATGTGCTCTGTGTATCAGTGCACAGCCAATGTTATAGTTGGATGTAGGTATAAATATTTCGTTCAAGCTAATTTATTTAAATTAGGTTGGTATGGTTCTGGAAATATACAACCAGCCACATAAAATTCCATTGATCGAGCAAGTGAATAAGACAAAAGAAATGTCTGTAAGAGAAATTGTCTCTTCTTCAACTGGAGGTCAAGGTTTTTTTAGTTGTTACTGTAAAGGAAAATGTCAAACTAAAAAATGTGCTTGTTTTAAAGGTAATTTAAAATGTAATTCTCGTTGCCATAACTCACAAGCTTGTCTAAATAAATAATAGTTTGTATTAAAGTATTATAATATTATAGTATTTGTCTAAATAAATAAAAGTTTGTATTAAAGAACCTATTTGTAAAACATTTACTTAAAAATAATAATTTAACTAAATTTTTAGGAATAAATATATTATATAAAAATAAAAGTTTTTTCAAGTTTTGCTATATGGACATCCAAATGACGGAACAAGTTCCGTTGATGATGGTATCCATTTCACGAAATATTATCCATATTGTGTAATTACGTGAAGTGGAGAAACTGCGGTTCCATAAACCGTGAAACGTGAAACGTACAATAACGCGATATGGATGTGACATGTATACGAAATAAATAATGTAGGTACAATAGTGGAAAAAATATTTTTCCAAGCATTTTATTTAATAAGCCAAATGTGGGTATATAAATAAAACTTGCAATAAAAACAATAATTGCTCATCGAACGCTGATTCCTTATCGTATCTTATATATAATATGTATATTCTAAAGATTCTATTCTAATAAAACAAAATATTATTAATACATAATTATTTTTTATGAATTATGATTATAGATATTTGTTATTAGTTATTACTGTTAGTTATTGATGATATAACTAAAAAGGCTGTATACTTTTTAATTTATTTAAAATCGACTTGATTATGATAATGATTACGATTTTGATATAAATGATCGATTTGAACATTTATCAATTTTAATATAAATTTTGAAAATCATTAACAAACCTTCACGATTTCGATATTACTTTTGATTTTTTAAAATATTTTAACGTTTTTTATCGATATTTAAAATCGATTTCAAGCCCTGAAAAGAAGTTATAAATGGTAAAGTTGCCAGCATTATAGACTAACTAAATTTATAACACGTTTGTTAGAGAAAAATACTGTAAGGATAGAACTAACACAAGTGGAAACAAGAATGGTAAAAATGTAAACATACCCATAAATCACTGGTTCCCAAACTAGTGGGGGGGGGGGGCGTGTACACATCACTAAGTTGTGGAATATTTCAATGTTTTGTGAAATATTGGATTTTTATTAATTGTTTCACTATTTGGCCCTACTGCATTATCAATTTTATCTTCCCGCCAATTTAGGATATAACAAGATTAAGTATATATCATTTTCTCATCACTTTACGCATTCACTAAGCCCACATTTAAGTGATTTAACTGTTTAAGTTGTACGTTGATACGTTGTTAAAGTATAAAAATGGGTAAACATCGTGCCCAAATTCATAAAGTGTTTCGGAATTTAGAAGAAACAACAAATAATAAAACTGTTATAAAGAAAGTGTGCAATTATTGCAACTGGAATACAGTAAAAAATGCCACTCGTCAAAAAAGTCATATATTAATCAATTGTAAAATGTGTCCAGTTAAAATCAAGGCTGTATTCCAAGAATACAACAAAAATAATATCAATGCAGGTACATTTTAATACATTTTTATCTTTTAGCTATACATTTTATACTTGTTAGTAAAATAGTATTTTGTGCTAGGGTTTTCTCAATCACTCAATAATGACGATGATGTGAACGACGAAGTTGAGATTGATGATGATAATCCAATTCCTATTACCTCAAATAAGCCAAACTCAATAGATTCTTGGATCACTAAAGTGTGTTCTAAAGCCTTAGTCAAATATGGAAACGGTAAGATTAAGTACACCATCTATTGTTAGTTCAATAACTTCAACTTCAAGTAAATTGTCATCATGCTCATCAGCTGCATCTTTTTCATTGGGTAATGAAAACAAAGCTCTATCATCAATGACAAATTTTGTTGATAAATTGACCGATAATGAAAAAAAAGAACTAGACAGCATGTTGTCAAAAGCAATTTATTCTAGTGGGTCACCTTTATCCCTTCTCCAAAATCTATATTGAAAAAAACGGTTTGAAAAAATAAGACCAGCCTATGTATTGCCTACACCTTATCAATTATCTAATAAACTATTAAATGATGAAGTTGAATCTATTAAAGTATTTGTCGAGAATCTTATTATTGGAGCTGATTGTTTAGAACTCATGTGTGACGGATGGTCCAATATCAGAAACGAAAGTATTATACATTTTGTCATAACAACTCCTAAACCGGTATTTTACAAATAATTACCTACTTTAACACAAAGACATACAGGTAATTACATGGCAAATGTAATGATAGATTTAATCGAAGAAGTTGGACCAGGGAAGTTTTACGGTATAGTAACTGATAATGCAGCTAACATGAAGAATGCATGGCAAGAAATAAATCAGAAGTATGCACATATTACAACATACGGTTGTATTGCACATTCTCTGAGTTTATTAATAAATTACATTATATCGTTGGAGTCATTAAAATCAGTAGTAAAATATGGAGTTGCAATTGTTAATAATACCAGAAGAGGACATGTGTTACATGCAGTATTTAAAGAAAAACAAACCGAATTGGATATAAAAAAGTCACTCATGTTGCCTATACAAACAATATGGGGTTATGTTGTTGTTTTTCTTAATAGCCTATTATCAAACAAACAAATAATAAGACTTTTGAATATAGGTGAAAGGTGTGAAAAAGATATTTCACAAAGAGTTAAACAGCATAACAAATGATATATTTTGGGACAAATTAAAAAATTTGCATAACTTCTTGAAACCTATTGCATACTGGATAACAAAAATAGAAAGTGATAACCCACAAATGAGTGTAATTACTGAGATATTTATTGAAATAATGAAACAATATGAAAATTGCATAAAAAATGTTCCTTGCCTTGAATTTGAAAAAGAAACTATTAAAAATAAAATACAATTGAGAAAAGAATTCAGCGTTCAACATATTCATCTAGCTGCTAATGTGCTGGATTCAAAGTATTTTGGAAAACAATTAACTCCAGAAGAAAATATTGATGCTGCTACATTTATACACAAATTATCAAAGGTGTGTGTTGGCATTGATGAATGTAAAGTTATGAACGATTTTGCTCAATATAAGGTAAATATAATTCTTAGGTATTACATTAATAATCTGTATTATTATTATTTATTTGAAAAGAATATGTAGACTGAACAAGATTTTGTGGGGCCCGTGAGTTAATAATTTACAATAAGACAAGTAAATAAAAAATATACATTCATTTTAAATTAGTTATGCAGTGTAACATTTGAATCAGTTAGACAATTTTAAACTTATCAAATGAAGCTTAACTTAACAAATAATATGAAAAATAATTAATAGGTACATTATAATTTATAACTGATTTATAATATACTGCAATATGTAAGCTACACAATTTTAAAGTTCTTTATATTGATCTACATCTTATTTTTGAATCTACATAATTATAATTTATAAGTATTAAAGTATGTAGATTGTGTTAGTTTTCTATGTATTAATGGTACATTTATATTTTATAATTAATTATAAATGTATTATTTATATTTTCTAAGTTTAAGTAGGCAGAAACACATTTTTTTAGTTTCAAAATAATTGAATTATAGCTATTTACTATTTTGATTATATAGGTATTATTATTTTATTTATTTATTACTTATTAGTGAGTACCATTTTTATTTATTTTTGTTTAAGGTTAAAGAAGGAATTTTCTCAAATAGTTATATATAAGATGCTTGTGTGGAATCAATCAAACCAATGGTGTGGTGGAATGCCTTTTGCTCTCCTACTGAACTTTCAAAGTTAGCTTCAAATATTCCATCATTACCAGCTACATCTGCTGCTTGTGAGAGAACATTTAGCACATACAAGGATATACACTCGTCCAAGAGAAATAGACTGACTTACAGTAGAGCAGGCAAAATAGTTTATGTTAAACACAATTTAAAGGTATGTTGTATTCAATTTGTATTATTTTTTTGATAGGTATATCAATTTCTGTATATAAAAAAAAATAAATACTTTAAACAGTTGAAAGAAGAAACAGAAAAACAAAATACAAAACCATCTATTCAACGAGATTATTTCAAAGAGTTCTTAAACTCATATGCTGAAAATGGGGAAGATGATATTCAAAACTATGATCGTGGAGATGATTTTATTTTGGAGACAGAATAAGTAAATGAAGAGAAAAATGAAAGTACAGAAAGTACAATAAGTGAGACTGAAGAGGTAGAAATTAATGAGCTTATGAATTTAGTAAGAAGAAAATGTTAAAATATGTATTTTGTTTTATATTTTTATTATGTTTTTTGTTATATTTAATTATATAATTACATGTTGATTATTAGTAAGAAAACTATGATCTTTATAATATATACCTAAGTACTGGTTTCCTTTTACTGTTTCTTTTTAATATGTATTATGTTTACTACCTATTCCTTATTTATTTTACATTTTTACATCAAATAATAGGTACAGCAAAAAAAAAATACAACATATTATGATACATTGAAACTGAGAAAAAATTGTGTGTCAATGACTAATGAGGTATTTAATTTATTTAGATTAACTATTTAATATTTTACAAGACGAAACTACAAAAATAATGATAATTGAAATATTTCACACATTTCATTTTTTTAAATTTCATGAAATTTTCAAACACTACGGATAACTGATAGACTAAATGTTTGGACGCAGCGTGTAACTTAGGCTGGGGCCACACGAGCGTACATCGTACGCACGTTATAATGTGTTTTAATAATTAGTGTTTTTATAATTAGTTTCGTTCAGTTTTTTTTCGGTACGAGACGTAGGTGTAATGGATTCGAATGAAATTGTTACGTTCTCAGGTTTGACGTACTTGTACTTAAGAAACCAACAAAGAAGACAATTTTGGGTTCACCTTCACTCTATAAACTCTGAACGTCAATCGCATGGCCATTATTTTCAATTGTATAAGTAACTTCGAAAAGACAATGTTAAGTTTTTTAATTATTTTCGCATGTCGATAAGTTCTTTTTTTTTTTAGAAGAAAATATACAATCTATATCGTAGACATAATAAGTAT
>NC_042493.1:40482515-40484939 GCF_005508785.2 Acyrthosiphon pisum | reverse complement strand
TTTTTTTATGGTAGATTAGAAGCTTTATAGCGTAAGACTTTCTTAGTAGCTTTCCAAAGACTGCCATCTTTTGGAGTAAGATTGGTTAAATTATGAGTGAGAACTGTATACTTGTGTTTAGCGATCAGTTTTTTCAATGAGTTTGCTAAACGGTTATAATTTTGTTTATGAGAGGGTAAGCGAGTACGTTGGTAAAGAGCTCGGGATCTACGTTTTTCAACTATGATGACTCTTAACTGTTCTGGGATGGGATTGTATTTGGGTGGGGGTAAGTTTGTATTTGTAGCAGACCAGACAGCAGTTTGTATTATTTTCATTAAATTATTCACTGCGGAATCAATATCATCAGGCGTTTTTAGTTTGATATTTTCGTCAATAGATTCTTGAAATTTGTCAATATCAGTGAAACGGTTGAAGAGATAGGGAGGAGCTTGGTGCAACGAAGGAGAAGTATTAAGAGTAAATAGAACTGCTGAGTAATCAGAATTTAAGTCAAGCAGATTTGAAGCGTGGCAGAGTATATGATTGGGTATTCTTGTTACAAAGATGTCTGGGTTTTTTTGGGGGGAAGAGGGCCAGTATGTAGGCCCGGAATAAGTTCTTTTGATGAGTTATTATCGTACCTAGAAAAAGATATAAATATAAGAATAGCTATTCAACCCGAGGAAAAATTAGTGATAACTTTAAGGTATGTATATACATTTAAAAATCAAGTTATAATTCAATAAAAAAATAAATAATAAGAAAATAAACTTTAATTTAAATACCTATTATTATTTTTATCAAATAAGCTACTTTACATAATTTTGTTTATAATTTTTGTTTTAATAATACCTACTTAAACATTTAAAATTATTGTGACAATCGTGTCTTAATAAAAAAAAAAAATACTTTGAATTAATTTCATTAAAATTACGAAAACTAATCATACAATTTTACTTTTATACATAACTAAACCGTAACAACTTGTTTTTTAACTTTTTTAAACTAAAATAATAAAATCACAGTAGATTTTGATAATGATAACTTCCTTCCAAAGTTTCACTATCGTTCGACACATTATTACCTTCAACTGAAAACTGAAAGTAGTATGATCCGACGGATGATGTAGATGGTGATTGCATATTATCACGATCAGAAACAATATGAGCCGGACGATAAAACATATTATGGGTGGGTACACTCACGGTTGAAGGACTCTGCATGGATTGATTCGTTTCATTATTTCGTAAACTGTGCAGGAGCTGCATTGTTTTCATTCTAAATGTCAATTTTTGTTCCATATTTAAAGATTGAACCGATGGAAGTAAGGAATAAAAAAATGACAAATCATCATTTTCAAGCGGTTTCTTGGGCGCTTTATGACTTTCCATAAAATCAATTAATGCGCGTTCAACGTCTGGTTTCTTAAATTTCGTTTTTGTTTTTTGTGCCAAACTAGATGTATATGGAGGAGACCCATCTTCGTCTCTAGCTTGCTCATTTTGGTCAATACTATACATATTTTCTTCTTCAACAGTGGCTACACGATTAAAATTAGATTCAGTGTTTCGTAATTCTTTGGTTTTACCCAAGAATGATAATTGCTCTGCATAAATGTATAATCTAATTTTTTTTAGCACCTAAACCAGATTTTGAGTTTTCTCCAACTTTTTTTAAGTTTCTTGCATAATTATCGCGGATTGTTCTCCACTTTGCCATTATATCTTGCACTAAATAAAAATAATAAAAAACCAATATTGTTTAGCATTTAATAATAAATTATTTTCACTGGGCAAACATAATATTTTTGTTAAATAAATATTAACTATTAACTCCTATTCGAAATACCTACTATGAAAAAATCTTTCTAATTTTTTTTTGTGTATTATTTAATGATCTTATAATAAAAACACTTTTTATTTATTGTTAATTTTTACCTGAGTAAATTATTATTATTATTCTAGGTATCTAGCTACATGTTGTAGTTTAAAAGAACTGCATTACAATTTTAGGATTGGGAAAAATACTGCTAGTAAGATAGTTAGAACAGTGTGCAAAAGTATTTGGTGCATCTTAAAAGACAAATGTATTCTCGTCCCTGATAAAAATACATGGATTAAAATTGCAGAAGAATTTAAAACCTGAGCAAATTTTCCTAATTTTATAAGAGCAGTTGATGGAAAACATATTCGCGTCATCAAACCAGAACGAAGTGGATCTTTGTATATGAATTACAAACATTTTTTTTCTATAGAACTACTTGCCATTGCCGATACAAATTATAGATTTATTGAAGTGAAACTTCTTTACAGAGGGTACAAAAAAAATAAACAACGTTCGGGCACGGTCGGCATAACGGTCGGCCGTCACGAGCCGCCGTCACAGACCAGCTGTGCATCGGTTAACCGGTACCATAGAAACGTAGTTTAATATTTTTGTAGT
>NC_042493.1:40471338-40482465 GCF_005508785.2 Acyrthosiphon pisum | reverse complement strand
AAAAGTAGACACCCCGTTAAAGGAAGCTTATTGAAGACAACACCAGTTAAATCTGGCGTTGTATTGCCCTCTGGGGCGTAAAATAAATATCCAAATAAATCTAGATGTAGAGAAAACAATTCTAGAACATTCTCTGGCTGCACATATAGAGAAGGTCAGTTTATGTTTACGGAGCAAGAATGGTCGCTTATTGAATATGTTAACGAAAAAGGAAATATTCGTCTTGAAACTACAAAGTTCCCGATAATGTTGAGGAAACGAATTAGAACAGTTAACAACACATGTGTTATCAACGTAAGGTCAGTAAACTATCCTAAAAGCTCGTACTGCCATATATATCTGGGGCTTGGGTCAAAAAGGGCCAATGTCACTTTTTTGTGAAAATGAGTTATATGGCCAATCATATACAATTTTATAAGCTTTTTCTAGTGGTAAAAGGGCTTATCTCAATAATCATTACTATGAGATTTGAGAAGACCAATGTTGTTATAAAAATTACTTATGCAATATCAAAAAGGTCCAATCAGACTTCAGCCGTTATTGATATAACAAAACTTCAAAATCATAGGACTAATGTAAACATTGGCCCTTTTATAATTTTAAAAAAAAAATTTTATTTTGTAATTGGCCCTACTGTATTTTAAAAGTGATAAAAATTATAATCATTAATAGGTTATGTTACAATATTATAACACCTAGTTTGCCGCTAAATATTGTTTATTAATTATTATCAATTATCATAAAATAACATTAAACCAATTAAATGTTTTATAGTAGGTAGTCTAGGTAGGTATTGTTAATTTATAGTATAAAATGTAATTATTAAATACAGTACAATGAATAGCAGATCAAAACGGCTTGTAGCAATGTGCAAAACTGTTAAAGGTATATTATTATTTTAAAAACTATGAATTTACTTAGTGTATAATATTATAGAAAATTATATTATTTTAGTTACCTACCTATTTATAATGTTTAATGTAGTTTCAAGTAGGGCTGTTCGATTATTTCGATTAATCGATTATTACGGCGATTATTATTTTCATCGATTATTTTACAGTTTTCATAAAATTCGATTAATCGCCAAATAATCTAAATTCGATTAATCAATTAATCGAATTTCCGATTAATCAAATAATCGAATTTTTCGAATAAACAAGATGATTAATCGTTATTTTGACGGTTCGAATGAACTTCTATTTTTAGCACTTGGGGAATTTTTTACTATATTCCATTTTGAGTGGGTCTGTGTTTACTTTATGCCAACACACTAATCAGTTAGGGCTGTTCGATTAATTTTTTTACCACTCGATTATTAATTTCACATTTTATCGATTATTTCGATAAATCGAAAATTAATAACCAAACCAAAAATCGATTTTATAACGACTGATTAATCGATCACCGATTTTTTTAATGACTGAATAAACGATTAATCGATTTTTTTTAATGACTGATTAACCGATTCATCGATTTTTTTAATGAAGATTAGACTGATTAGTGTGTTGGCATAAAGTAAACACAGACCCACTCAAAATGGAATAGAGTAAAAAATTCCCCAAGTGCTAAAAATAGAAGTTCATTCGAACCGTCAAAATAACGATTAATCATCTTGTTTATTCGAAAAATTCGATTATTTGATTGATCGGAAATTCGATTACTTGATTAATCGGAAATTCGATTAATTGATTAATCGAATTTAGATTATTTGGCGATTAATCGAATTTTATGAAAACTGTAAAATAATCGATGAAAATAATAATCGTCGTAATAATCGATTAATCGAAATAATCGAACAGCCCTAGTAACCCTCAAAAATGAAATTTTACAGGAGGCACTAAAATAAAGTTATTTTGTAATCCTTATAACCTACAATGTTGAATTTTTTTTTTAAAAGATATAAGCTTGGTATACTTATGTATCAGTATCATACTTACTAAGCTAAATCAAATGTAATTTATTGTATATTACACCAAAGTTGACTAGCCTGTTGAATACATGACTTGGCGTTTCATAATATTAATTATTGTGGGTGTACGCGATAATTATGTCCGTAGTTTAAAAAAACAAGAAGAATGCAATAAGTCTGGCAGTGGTCGAAAAAAAATACAACGTTACATTTTTGAAGAACAGCTCTCATTTAAAAAAAAAAATAGAGAACATCGTCCCACTGCTAGTAGTATTCAATCAAATTTAAATGAAGAAGATGCTGATGCAACACAATTGTCAGATGATATGCCTATAGCAGATGAATGTTTGACAGATGATCATTCAAATACTGCAGAAAAAACTGTTTTAACACCTCCACCCACTAAAAAAAAGAAAATCAACTTAGAAGAAAAACTGGCTTTGTTTTTGGACTCGAGACAACAAAGTAGTTATGAACCAAACCGAGATACTGATGATGAGGACCTAAACTTCTATAAATCAACATTGCCATTAGTTAAGACATTGAACATGGAACAAAAAATGCAATTCCGAATTCAACTTATGCAGCTTCTACAACGTATAAAGCTAACCAATAACCACCAGGTCCAATTTTCAACCACAATTCTGGTGTACCGATATCTACATTAAATCATAGTTACAACACATCTATGCTCGTATACCCGTCTACAATGCAAGACACTCCGATGTACAGCTATAACGAATTGGCACAAACAAGTACAGCTCGAATAATTTCACCGTTGTCTTCAAACAATTCCGTTACTGGATATTTTAGCCAGTTTTCTCCAGATGAACAAAACTTAGCATCAATTACGTCATCAAGTAGTATGTAACTTTCAAATAATACACATTTAATTTTTATTTTTTTGTTAATCAAATGCTAAGGATCACAAATAGCATACTAAAAGGTTTATTGTTTTTTTTTTCAATTTTTCATGAAATATAATTTTAATAAGTGCAAATATTATGACTAGTTATTTAATGTAATTATAAATGATAAAATTATATAATTATTTATTTTGTATATTTTATTATTTATTACCTCAAAGTAACTGCCAACATCTCTTCTGCTGGTATCGCAGATCTCATAACTGTATCTTGACGCATTATGTTCGTTTTAATTTTATTGAATAGTTCGTCAAATGTGCTTTGTGACATGCGAAAATAATTAAAAAATTTCGCATTGTCAGCTCTCAGCAAGTTATAAAGGTTGTAAAATGCACCATTTAATAATCGTTCACTATTTATTGGATGAACCCACCATTTTCGATTCACGCGTTTTTTTTTTCGTAGTACCTACTCGTATTATAGCGGAGTACGCAAAAATCGCAGTATCCAAATCGTCCATCTTGTAAGATGCGAAATCAACAACTGACGTTATATTCTACATTCGTGTGACTAAGGTAGTGACGTCCGTTACAACTTAACGTCCGTCACAACGTCCGTACTTTCAACGCTCGTGTGACCGAGGCCTAATACGCAGAGGCAAAAATCAACGTCCGTTCATACGCACGTACTTTTTGACGCACGTCGTTAGTGTGGCCTTACCTTATAAGTATCAATACAATTCTACAACGGACGTCAAAATTAACATGCGTTACGACGTACACTATGCGCTCGTGTGGCCACAGCCTTAATCGTTTTATGCCACGTTATCTGTAAATTGATCGGTACGTATACGAACGTCATAATCGCCAACGATTCTATCAACTCATTTCTATAAAAGATACAGCTGTGGAATTGCCGGATAAACAAAGACTAAATTTGCGTCTTTCCATCGACTGAACGAACTTCTCTCTGATGAAGAAGAACCAGCTGTATTGAAAGATATACCGTAATAGTGGGTGAATAGAAACAGGTTTACACCTTTCAGGTGTTATATCTCTGGATCTAAAATATGTACAATGCTGTGAATTACATCAAAATTTGGGTCTCACCGTGTACTACATGATAGAATTTTCAACGATTATCCGACTATAAAATTTGATTTTATACATTTTTTTAAGTATGCTGTTTCTATTCACCCGCAGGTGTGGGTGAAAAAAAAACAGCTGCTTAGTTTTCATAGAATTTGTTATTCAACTGTATTGAGGTTGAATAGAAACATAATTTTGAATTTAAAAAAAAAAAAGCGTTCAAATAACTTACTTATAGCCTTTATTTTATGAAAAACAACATTTTAAACATATTTTATTTTAATAACAGTATTTTTTTTTATTTAACAAATAAAATAATAAATTCAGTCTTTGAATTTAATAGCCTTTATTTTTCTTATATTAACTTATTAAAGTAAAACCTCTTTGGATACTTTAAACATACCTACCTTGGTATTAAGAATATAGGTAAGTAAATGTACAATTTATATAACAAATACTTATAATGATTTATCTAGGTACTAATTATGGTTAACGAAATAATTTCTATTGCATTTTTATAGCTGAAATCATGTTGTGGCAGTTACATTGGGCTAAACAACCAGAAAAAAAATCAAAAATCAGCACGGCTATGGAAGCATTTAAAGAGACTGAAGGTGGATATTTCCCAAATGTACGACTACTATTACTTATTCTTACCGTATTACCTGTAACGACATCAACAAATGAAAGATCTTTTTCTAGCTTAAAAAGAATCAAATCATATTTGAGAACGACAATGGGAGAACATCGTTTGAATGGGTTATCATTATTAAATATTCTTCATCATATTGATATAAAACCAGAAGAAGTAATAGATTTGTTTGCAAAACAACATTCTAGACGTTTACAATTTTGTTTATAAAACACTACTTTTATTTATATTTTTTTTATATACAAATATTTTTGATTTTAATACTTTTTTTTATGTGTGTACTTATATAATACATTATAATTAATAATATACTTTAATATACCATTATGCTAATATAAATGTTTTTATAAAAATATGTACTGATGTAAAAAAATATTTCCCCCCCCCCCCCCCCCAAAAACAAAATCCTAGATCCGCCACTGAAAATCGGTACTCACTTACAACTAACACGAGGCATCTAACTATATTTTTACACACTTTTCTGAAGTTCGCTTTCACGTCTGTTTGTCTGTCTGTAATCAAATCTTGCGCGCTCGATTTGAGGCACTTTTTTATTTATTTATTTATTTATGTATGAACGGGCCAAGAGCCCAATAGTACAATACAATTTGTAGTAATGAATATGAATATTATAACAATAAATAGGTAAACGCCAAACAATACACGGCGATTATATACAAATAAAAATAAAACAATAATTGAACATAGATAAAAACAGTAATAAGTAATAACAGAATAAGTATCAAAATTAAAATCAACAACAAAATAGAACTAACTAAGAGAAGCATAGGTGCTCATTACAAATGCGCATCATACGATGGATTGGATTATTTCTACCATAGTTAGTGCTGTGGAAAGGAATAACAAAGGGAGAATTAGACCTTATTAAGCGAGAGGGAACTTTAAAATTAATTAGAGAAAGGAGAGAGGGAGCATCCACACGTCCGTCAATCAGCTTATGCAAAAATACCAAGTTAGCATCAACTCTTCTATCTGCCAGGGACAAGAGTCCAAGTTTATTCATCACTGGCCAATAATCATGTAGTGGATGTGGAATTTGTAAAATAAATGACGCCGAAGAACAAAAACGCCTCTGGACCCTCTCAATGCGAGAAGAGTCTGCTGCCGTAAAAGGGTCCCACAAAATGGAAGAATATTCTAAAAGAGGCCGTACAAGGGAGCAATATAAAGCTTTGAGAGAACTTTTTAACGATGAAGAATTCTGAAAATTGGTATGGACCTTGGTCTTGGATGACAATACAATAATCCGTTGTTATTTTGGGACCAGGACCTCCAGGTCGGCGATGACGGGTGTGCAAAGTCATCTCCGAGGAAGTACAGGTACGAAGGGTTTTTCTGGGTCAAGGCGGGTTTCTCGGGGGTTTTCGGGGTCGCTAAAACTGAATTTGAGGTCTAACAAATGCCCCGAAGTCCCCGGCATCCCTCCTATACGGATTCTGCAGTGGTACAGCTTTGGATGAAATTGAAAGAATGAGACAACATCGTCAAAATATATCGGAAGAAATTGTAAATGAAGGGCAATAAATTATAAGTACTGTAAAATAACAAAACATATTATAAATATTATGATCTCATAATGAAATTTTGAATGAAAAATTAAAATTGATTTATATTATTCGTGTTAATACCAGCATTGAATAAACAGAAAACAATTTCAATTTGTTGTGTCAAACAAAATAAAAGTCTTGTCATTTCACGACCCCATAAACTTATTTATTCATTAATAAATCATAATCATTAGTAGTTTGATTCTTTTTATTAAATATAAGAAATTTGTTTCACAAATATTTTTTAAACATTAAATAAAAAAATTTAATTTTAACTAAAAAGTAGAAAATAAAAAAATAATTTTTTTTTTTAAAAACACACTTTTCTAAAATGAAAAATTTGCTGATGAAAAATTTAAAAGTGGGTGGTGCATCATACAAAACATTTAAAGCCGAGTTAAGTCTCACATACACTTCTTTGTTCAATCCTGTGTATAAGATAGTGACTGAGAGTATATGTCAAGTGTAAGAGCATTACCCACTTTTAAATTTTTCATCAGCAAATTTTTCATTTTAGAAAAGTGTTTTTAAAAAAAAAAATTTTAATTTTTCAGTTCCTATGCTACCAACGTGGGGGATTGCATACCTGGTGATAAACGCTTCGTGTTATGTCCACGATTCTACGTAGTCGGATTGCCTACCTATATGATTTGATGACTGATAGCTAGACAATCGAATAGACCTATCGACTCTACACTTTTTAACAATAGAAGATCGTATCCAGCCTATCTATTTACAACGTTTGTGATGGATTGTTAGACATTCTAAGTTTTAAACATTCCCGCCAAAACGTAAAGTCTCATCTCCAATTCATATCACTAATCCTTGTCACAAATCCTAAATGTTTGTCTTTCAACAGACTGTCGCGACTTTTTATAATTCAAACGACTCTTACTCCAAAATCGGTATCCACTCTCCCGAGTTTCACTTAGAGCTAGTATTCAATAAAACCAAAATAAAAACAAATTTTAACAACACAAGTTGTTCTTAATAAAATAAAATATTTCATTATTAGGTTGGTGTACCTAATCCTAACCTATAATAAATAAATAGCAATTATCAAGCATTATAAAAACTCAATAACTGATTTGCTATTGACTATTAAGTAATTAGATTCACTACCGTCTACATATTTAAAACAGGTACTCTCTTCTGTATGTTATGACTGAAAAAATGGTCCTAAAGAAAAAAACATAAGTGATGCTAGTATTGAAAAATTATAGTCACATCAGGATCAGGTATTTAATTTCACATTTAAATAACTACATATTTTATCAGATACTTATGTGTTTTACTATAATATATCTATGTAGTAATAAATAATAATATAGATAATTTGTTTATACAGAGTTATGTGCTGAGCGTTTACCCTAGAAAAAAATTACCAATACATCACTGAGACCATTTATCAATGAAATATAATACAACTTGTTCATAAATATATCTATATATTAATAGTTATTAAATGTAATTATTTTACCGGGAGAAGCAGCTAAATAATGAAAATCGTCATCCACTATAAGACCACAAGGTTCAACAGCACAATCAAAACCGTTTTGAAATGCGATTATGGCTTTATTATCCATTGCTTTACCATAGTCAGTTGATCTAGAAGTGGCTATACAATATATCGTAAACCGTAGACCTACATAATGTAGTTGGTCACATTTTAAAAATCCAACCAAAATTTGAAGCTCATCCAATTTTTTTTCTAAACTCATTTTAAAGCTTATAAATAATTGTTTTGTGTCTGTATAATAAATTCGTTCACACTTTTCTCTGCCTGAGTAAGACTTCTTCGACTTTTTGCTGTCTGAGTTTACCCTCTTCGACAACTAAAATTTAACTAAAACTACAGCTAAAACTATAACTACCACTAACACTACTTTTTTCGGGTTTTTTATTTTTTTTTAACTACAGCTAAAACTAAGACTACAATTTATTTATTTTTTTTAATTAAAACTACAACTACCACTACTTTTTTGGGGTTTTTTCTTTTTTTTTAAAACTACAAGCTAAAACTAACACAACTATTTTTTTTAAGCAACAGCTGCAACTATTTTTTTTCTTGTGTGGGGGGAACCCCGTTTTTTTTGTTTTTTTTTTTAAATTAAATCTAAAGCTTAAACTAGATTCTAGTTAATAGAACTACCATGAGAGTTGATGTGATGCTTCTGTAAATAAGGCTATGATCTGCTGTGTGGAAATTCGTTCGGAAAAAGTAGGATCATAACACCTGAAAAGTTTAAAAAAAGGTTTTAATTTTTTAAATTACAAAAATATATTATATTCAACAATTATACACTTCTACTTTAATTCGCCATTTAACTTGTGAATACTGTGATAATAGCAGACATAGCTATTACAATTAAAATAATTTAAGCATATAAATATTAAATAAAGGTATGATTATTAATTATTACAAACAGATACAAATGTCAAATATATTAAGGGTAGATCAATTATGCTACTATGATAATTAGTTCATATTTTCAAACAAACATAATCTAAGTCAATTTCATAATTTATTTATTCTAAAAAAATAACCATGTCTGTACTGACAAGTAACACTTTTTAAAACATATAAATAAGTATATAAATGTATTTATTTATTAATCATGTAAAATTAAACTATTATAAAACCCCTCCCTCCATACTAAATTCCAGTCTACAACACTCGTCTGGTCTCACCAGCATACTACATAGTAATTGATTTATATGTAAAAAAATATTTTCTCTGCGACATGATAAATTTCTTCCACAAGATTTTTGATAAAACGAGCTATATTTGATTTTACATATTTTTACATATCTCACAATTATTCAAATTTTTCTCTCATATTTAGACAATAATACTGTTTTAATGTCTTTTCTTAAGAGTTCAGAATGATTGAAAGGTTAACGTGACCAGTGGCGGCTCGAAGGAGGTATATTTGAATCACGTGATTCATAGAAATATTAATGGGTGGGTTGGTGGGTGGGTGGGTAGGTGTCCTGTGGTTGGGAAAGGTAGTTTGAAGAATTTTTAAAAGTTGGTAACTCAATTAGAAATATAATGTTTAGCTCTATATGTGTATCAGCCCGATCAGCGTCGTACAGTAACAGCCAACATTAGGTTAAGGGACGTCGTACCATAGAGTAATATAGAGAGGCCAATGTCTCAGAAAAGTGAGGCGCAAAGCGTACTATATTTACAGGTTGGCGAGTTGGTAAAGTTCATTTGTTCCAACAATTGTTTAATAAACTTTCGTTTTCTTTACTAATGAAATAATAATTTGATATTTTCACATAATTTTAAATATTTTTTATAAATATTACCAAAAAGCAACCCCCCCCCCCCCCCAAATAAAATAAAATTAAGTGTTGATGTTTAGTACCTAGTTACATAATATGCAACATATTATATTATATTCACTATTTTTTATTAAAAAACATTTTCAAAAGTGTGGTTTTCTTTGAATTTGAGTTTTAACCTTTAAGTTTTATTTGAATTTAAATTAATACTTAAATAGAAACCAATCGTTATTTAATTTAATTATTATCTAGTTTTTCTCTTTAGTTTTATAATCATTTTCTATACTTTGGTTTTTTAAAATACCTATTGAACATAATCTACATAAACATCAGCATACAAACAACACCCACAAACAGAATAATATAATTAATATAAATAATATAATTATTAAATAAAACTATATTTATTATATTATTGAGAAAATATTTTAAATAATAATTTATCAGGTACTTATTATTTTTATTTTTTTTTTTTGTAGAAAACAGTAGTTGCCAATGAAGAAGAATTACCTGATGAAATTGAAGAAAATTCTTCAGAAGTAGTATCTCTATCTCAATCAGATATTGATATTGAATCACAAATAAACTTTTATGAATCTACCAAGCACAATGAAGAGAATTCAGTTTTAAATTTAAATGTTAAGTCGGTTGGATCCATTATTAATGAATCAGAAATGATATGACACTTATGAAATTACGTCATAACTTTGATTTCACAGATTTAGGAGTTAGATTTGGGTGTAGTCGTACAACTGTTACAAATATAGTATTGACTTGGATTCACGCATTTCATACTATAATATTTAAGACTTTCATGAATTCTATTTCGAGTCAACAAAAGAATAAAGCATGTTTACCCAGTGTTTTTAATAATTTTATGAACTGTCGTATGATTTTGGACTGTACAGAAATATATACTGTTAATACCTAGAAATTATCCTATATCTATAGCTACCTAAAATACTAAACACAACTATTGCAGAAATGATTATTCATTGGTTTACTTGTACAGAGTATGTTTGATCCTTCATACTAGCCTTAACTACACCTTTAAATTATTGTCTACAAAAATACATTCCTTCACATGCCCACTTTCATATGCATTTTCACCCCTTTTGACTAACTTTACTTCTTCTTTAAAAAATGCATAAACACAATGCAATTTAATCCAACTAGACGCTGTCATGATCAGTATTGACACTTAGTTAGTAACACTAGTATTATTGTCTTACAATTAAGTGTAAATACTAAGTACCTAGTAAATTAAAAACTGTATTTCACTTTGAAAAACCAATATGGAATGTGTTTGTTTGGAACCAATAAATCTTATCACGGTGTGATAACATTATCATGACGTCACACTACCATACTCTATTAGTGTGTGTGGCGTCTATACGCGTCAATTGTAGCGGCACGGAGGGCTCTCACACGCACTCGCACACACATGTCAGTATGTAATATAGTGATCATGAAAAAAATGTTTATTTTTCACTCAAACACACGATTCTAATTCCAACAATACGTCGCAACGATTAACTCGATTTGCATTCTGACAAAATATTCTTTTTTCCACAACATCTACGAGGCATCGGTCGAGGAACATTTTTAAAATTGTATACTAAATATTTAAGTTGGAAATTCTGAATTTTTTTGAATTTTTTACAATTTTTATTGCATATTAAATTACACAATTTAAAAATGTGGCTCGACCGTTCCCTTGTATAGTACTACGGGCAATCCGAATATTTTT
>NC_042493.1:40467419-40471288 GCF_005508785.2 Acyrthosiphon pisum | reverse complement strand
GATTGAAGGTTAACGTGACCAGTGGCGGCTCGAAGGAGGTATATTTGAATCACGTGATTCATAGAAATATTAATGGGTGGGTTGGTGGGTGGGTGGGTAGGTGTCCTGTGGTTGGGAAAGGTAGTTTGAAGAATTTTTAAAAGTTGGTAACTCAATTAGAAATATAATGTTTAGCTCTATATGTGTATCAGCCCGATCAGCGTCGTACAGTAACAGCCAACATTAGGTTAAGGGACGTCGTACCATAGAGTAATATAGAGAGGCCAATGTCTCAGAAAAGTGAGGCGCAAAGCGTACTATATTTACAGGTTGGCGAGTTGGTAAAGTTCATTTGTTCCAACAATTGTTTAATAAACTTTCGTTTTCTTTACTAATGAAATAATAATTTGATATTTTCACATAATTTTAAATATTTTTTATAAATATTACCAAAAAGCAACCCCCCCCCCCAAATTGTAACTATAATCTTACATGTGAAACGATACATTGGCAGCTTTAGAAGTCTGATTTTTGTTCTTCCACATATTATACAGCTTAGCATAATAATAGTAGCTTAATAAACGTAGAATAATAATTAAGATTAATAAACTTCTTCATTAATAGCAATAGTTAATAGTTTAATTAAGTAATTAACTATCAAACTATCAATTATATTATAAATTAATATTATTATTAATATATTTATGTAATATATAATATATATATTGAAATGTCTTGTTAACCGCTGTTTTGTACACAACCTTACAATAATGTCCAAATGATTAAGTGGTAACACTGTATTTACAGACCTTTCTCGGCTTCAAAATTGTATAGAGGCGTAATACTTATTGGCCTCTCTATATTACTCTATGCGTCGTACCCCGGTACCCGCATGTGTAAAGAATGTAATATAAATATTATATTTATTAATTCAAAGAAATTATCGATGAAAGATAACGATTAACCTTAGTTATAATAGTAATTACTTTGGTTACTGATTAAATTAAAATAGTTGTTGGCTTATTGCTGTTTTTATATTAGATATCATTGGCGGCTATCGGGCTATCCTGTACCACAATATGTTGATAACAGTAAATTTATTTTTAGAATTGGGCACTTTATTTTTGGAAATATAAGCATTGATAATATGTTTTGTGCATTATAGTTGAATTTTAATTAGTACTTAATTTATTTAGTTGCGTTCGAACACTCGTACTTAAAACCTACTGTATCTCTTGCTTACATAATAGGTACATTAGTTTCCTGTGTGACGTATGGTGGTTGATGAATATTATAATTTAATCTACCCGATCTTCGGTACTTAGTTAGAACTTAGAAGTGTCAATAAGTGTTTAATGAATAATATTTGATTTTTATTCTCATTAAAAGGTCTGAATTACATAATAGTTTGGTTTGCTTATGTGGAAAACAAAAATCTAATTTAAATGATACCAATTGGAAAAGGCACATAAGTGCATGTAAAATAGTAGTTGAAAGGTCAAAAGTTTCAAAAACAATATCAACATTTTTTTTAAAAAAGCGAGATAGTTCGACGAGACATCAACATTAGGAAAAAGTAAGTACCTAATGAATTTGACTTTAATAATTTAACTATTAAAGATTTTAAACTACTACCTATACTATAGTAGTATACCAAGCCTATAATATAATATCTTACAATGTATTTTTTATGTATCACACAATACGGATATAACCTCGAATAAAAATTCTATTGGCATTGACGTTACAGAAGCTGAAGGTAAGGCTAATTTTTTTTAAATATTTTATTAATTTTCTGTTGTATTTCTATTTTTTTTTAAATATAAAAAGAAAATGTGTGTGCAACTCAAATACGACTGATGTGGGGGTTAATTCCCAAGAGCTAAAAGGTAGTATATGTAATATGTACCTAAACAATTAGTGATTAATTATTAAAACGCTATTACTTTAAAAGTTGCATAAACTATTATTATTTTGATTTTGTTACATTTTACAAAGATTGCAAATCTAGAACTGCCTAGCTTGGAGGCAAATGAATATGCTGATGTTATTCAGGAAGTCTTGAAAGGTGATGTTGCTGAACTAGAAGGTAATTATTTAGTACACCTTTGGAACTGATATAATCACTGTTCTGCTAAAATACTATTAATTTTAGGTATTATATATAATTTCTAAATTCATTTTTTATTTTTGTTTTTTAAAATATTGTTATGAAGATCATACTACCAATGAAGTTGAAAAAATTATTGACAATGGTAAAATAAATGGTAATGCTTATATTTATTTTGTATGTTAAATTTGCATTTTGTATGTACAGTATAGGTACATACACATACTTTTTAAGACTGATACAGGTACTTTTACAACACCTATTTTATTATGATTTTTATGAATATTTTAGAAACAACCAGTGTATGTAATTTCAATATTATTAGCGAAAATGTGTTGGACACTGATGTTACCACCATAGAAGGTAATACTTTTTATTTACTAATTTTATTTTTAATTACTTGTATACATTTGTATACATTGAATTGTATTTTAATTTAACATGTTAACATATATTTAAATTTTTCATTTTATATCTTTTATTTTATACTACATATTTTGGCCGTTTTAATTATATATAAATCCCAGCACTAGTTATAACTTATGTGTTTGAAATACAAAATACCTAACTTTAGTTTAAATTATGAAAAATGCATTTTCAATGCAAGATACAAAATATGAAATTAATTTTAAATAGTAAATGCATTAAATTGAATTTGCGCCCATCTCTGTTTTCTATTAAATGCATTACCTACCTATTTTAACTTTTATACAGTAAAATATTGAATCATAAAAATATATTAGGTAGTATGTATCAACAATAAAATTATTAGGTATAAATAAATAATTTTCAATTATTGATTATTCTCAGTTGTGTTCTGGTAAATAATATTTATTTAATTAATAATCCTTCCTATTATCAACTAATTAATGTAAATATAATAAAATGTAAATGTTTATTTTCCAGATTACTCAATTGAAGATTTGAATTTCAATGAAAATATGAACATTGACTTACATGAATCAAAAAAGTATGCTAATGATCCAGCTTTAATTCCTCAATATGTGTCAAGTTCATTATTAAGTTATATTGTTGACTTAGGACCTTGCCAACCATTACCTAATGAATTAATTGGTAATTCATTTCCTGTTAAAAAAGACTCTATAGGTAGAATCCGGTCTTTCCATGAATCATATTACTATATTAAAGAAACTGCAAATAAATAACCAGCAAAACGATTGTGGCTTTTCTACTATCCTTCTTCTGACCAAATATATTGTATTTCTTGCAAGTTATTTGGATTTACTAAAGCCAAAAAATCAGTTATGGCCAATGGATCGAATGATTGGACAAACCTCAATAGAAATATAAAGAATCACGAATGCAGCACTGAACATTTGGAATCTGAAAGTAGTCGGGATTGTACCAAAAAAATTATAGAATTGATTTGCATATAATGGAAAATGCAAAAAGAAATATAGCCGAAAACCGAGAAGTTCTTCGTGTCATTATTGAAATAATAATATTTATAGCACATCAGAATATAGCCCTGAGAGGACATAATGAAAAGTTGACTTCAAAAAATAGAGGTAATTTTTAGAATTAGTAGAGCTTCTTAGTCACCATAATGCTGTTTTAAAAATTTACTTAGATAAATTAAAAAAACAAAACAAAATAGACTTACTTATTTATCTCGAATAAGTCAAAATAAAATTCTTAAAATGTTGGGAGAATTAGTAAGATGTTCAATCTTAACTAAAATTAAAAAAGACCGGTTTGTTTCAGTAATTATTGACACAACTACTGATGTTGCTAATATTGAGCAGTTTTCATTTATAAT
>NC_042493.1:40466054-40467207 GCF_005508785.2 Acyrthosiphon pisum | reverse complement strand
TTTGAATATATTTACGTATAAGTAAGTAAATATCAAATTTAAGCACAATAGTTTTATGTGGCTATTCCAAAAATTAAAAATCTTGTATTTATGTACTTATGTACTACTCTTTTAGATAATAATAGAAACAAAATATCTAATCCTGAGTAATGAAGCCAAAGGGACCTATCTTTCTAATAATTACGTATTACCTTTAACTTCGTTACAACGCTTTTAAATAGATTTAATAGAGTTTGTGCGTGTATTGTCTGCATTATGATTATATTATATACTAGTTGATCCCGTGCACTTCGTTGCCCGTTGAATGTACTACTCTATATTAATTCAAGAAAGATTGGTGATTTATTTTTTCTAAAAAAATGAATTGTTACTGTTATTTTGTTGCTATGGCAATTATAAATTATAATTTGACCTTTAATTGGCCACTCTTTATTTTTCTTTTATAAACCAATGAATTTACACTTCTGACTCCCTGGTGATCGTTAAAAAATACCTAGGCCATTTTTGACTTCAGACTGATACTTATGAGCTCAAACTGAATATCTATGTTGAATTTCAAGAAAATCTGAGTAGTAGTTTTCAAGAAACTGCGTTATTTGAGAAATGGCCACTTTTTTTTATTATATAGATTATAATATTGCTTCATGTGATAGTTATTTCAATTATTGATTTGGATATCATATATTTTAATATTGCTTAGTTATTAGGATACATTATACGTACAGAATAAACTTTAACTAGTTAATTATAATTAATAATTATAACGAATTAGGTATATTTAATTATTTTCTCAAAGATTATAATAAAAATTATTGGTAAATGCAATTGATAAAAAAAATTGTCTTTATCGTATAACCAGTACTTTTACCGCAAATAACCATTACGGTAACTAGTAAACTTTTCATTCACATTATTCCGTGTATATGTTACGGACAAAGTGGGGTAGTCGGACATTGTGCACAGTGCCCATCAGCTTTGGGTAAAGTAATCAGTTAGTAATAATTGTTTACTATGACTGGTCATTCTATAACAATGTCTGGGCAATTTGGATTGCCCGACATACTTTTGGTCAATGTAAACATTTACTGTATAATATATTATGTTGGTATCGCGGAGACGACCTAAGGACGATACCGCGTCGTCTCGTAATTAA
>NC_042493.1:40462279-40466004 GCF_005508785.2 Acyrthosiphon pisum | reverse complement strand
TTTTATAACGAATGTTATCGTTAAGGTATCTAAAATATCCGATATCGTAACGGGCTTTCAGAAACGGCCGCTACGCCTTATCGAGTATGTATCGAGGCTAAAAATTAGTAAATATTATCCAAAAGTCAAAACTAGTTATTATTAAAACGTTTTATTTTGTTTGAGTGCTAGTTAAAACTTAAATATCGTAGTACCTAGTGCTATTTAGTTTTGTTCATGGCTTTATATTTTTTGGGATGGGAGTTGGAGCTTCTAGAAGAAAGAGTTAGGACAGTTGAGAGGCGGTTGGAAAGAAGAATGTTACGTGACACAAAAAATGCTTACGAACTTCCAAGGAATGAGTTCATGGATATCTTTCGTTTAAGTCCGGAATTATCAATGGACTTAACTAATACCCTTCGTCCATTTCTTCAACGCGAGCGCAACTCTGGAATTCCAGTAGAAATCCAGGTAATTGTTCCACCAAAATTATTATATTACATTAATATAGTACATAATATATATTAAAACCATGGTGTAACTAGGCCAATATTTTAGGGGGTGAACAAATTTTAATAATTTCCAGACCCTAAGATTTCACACTTGATGTATAAAGAAATAAGAATTATTTGAAATGTAGGTACCATATTTTAATGAGAGCAAGACAGTCACAAACCAAAGTTCAATAAAATACAATAGGTAGTCACAACTGTTTAACATGTTTTTTATGTCCAGTAAATTATATTTATTTAAATAACATCTAGTTCAAGACGATATGGTCCATTATTTCAATTACCCAAATCAATAATGCCATTACAATTATTTTTATTCAATAATTTTTAAATAATAATTTAAGTAATAATAAAGCATTTAGCATAATATTGCTCAGTTAAATGTTGTACATGACACTCAATTCCAACAATATCACCACATTTGTCACAGATTCATAAGACATTAGTTATTTTGTAAATTTAACTTATTTAATGTTTTTTAAAGTGTATTTATATTTTGTTGTTAAGTTTTATATTTGATAATCGTAGATAAATGTAATTATTACAGGCCATAGGTATTCAGTCAAAGTTAAAAGTATAATAGGTACCTACATCTGACTTTAAATTTTTTTAGTATGACTTGAAACAAGTTGTGAACACATTGATTAGTAATAATAAAATAAAAATTAAACCACCGTAAAAACAATTATAATTATAATTGTTTATTTAACTTGTATAGGTATTAGTTGCAGTTTACTTTTATGCCAAGGGTAGCTATCAACGTGCTACGGGTGATCATTTCGATTTAAATGTAAGTCAGCCATCAGTGAGTAGATGTCTTCATGCTGTCACCGACGCTATTAACAATAATCTCTTGAGACAATGGGTACGATTTCCTATGACAAATTTAGAAAGAAATAATGCTCGTGAAGAATTTTGTAATGCACCACAGCCGTTTGAAGGTGCCATTGGTGCTATCGATTGCACTTACATAAATATTCTAGCCCCTAAAGACCATGAAGAAGCTTTTGTTAACCATCATGGGAATCATTCATTGAATGTCCAAGCCGTATGTAAAAATATTTTAATAGTTTATATTATACTTTACAAATACATTTTTCAGGTAGTTAGCCCTAAACTAAAAATACTTAATATAAATGCCAGATATCCAGGAGCCAGGAATGACTCTTATATATGGAGCACTTCACCTATCCGACGTGCGATGGAATTCCATTATAATAAGGGTGAACGCCATACTTGGCTTATTGGTAATTATTTTGCAAATGAAAATCAAGAACATTTGGTCTTATATTAATTGTAATCTAGGTGATTCTGGCTATCCATTAGAGCCTTGGCTTATGACTCCACTGCCACATTATAGAGAGGGCACAAGGCAGTTCAAATATACAATGAAACACTGTAAAGCCAGAAATGTTGTAGAGAGATTCTTTGGAGTTTTCAAAAGTGTTTGGAGATGTCTGTCCTATCAGCGTGTATTAATGTATGCACCCGATATGGCTGGTAAAATTGTTAACGCTTGTGCTGTCCTTCATAATATGCGCATCCATTACCGTATCCCTATAGATGTTGAAAATATTGAAAATGGAAACAATGATGAATATGCTATTAGGAATTTTCAACAAAATGAAGATGAAATAGCAGAGAGAGGAGGACCTAGAGCTGTTGCAATGCGAATTCAAAAACAAATACTCCAAAATTGGTTCCATGGATACATTGATGGTGATGCTTAAACATAATAAACAGAAAATAACAAAACAAATAAATTTATATTTATCTTTAAAAATGTGTAACAAACTCAAAATAGTTGTATGCTTTGTATAATGTGTTGAATAAAATTATAAAATAAAACAAAATACTTATTAATAATATCACTTCTTTTGACTAAATATATAATAAAAAAAAAACGAAACAAAGAATTTAATTTAATTTTGAAATTGTAGCAGATAATAAATTTACAAGTTGCTCATCTACTAAGAGTCTTTTTTCGTCGTTTTCAGCCATTTTAGTGATTGCAGCAGCCATTTGTATGTTGCTTTCAGCTATCATGCTTAAAGAATTTGTTAACAGCTAAAAAAGCATTTAAGGATGATTAGGTATATTATAGTAAAAGTAAGTGATATTGGAAAACAAACCTCAATTTGTTGGTTGCTTGTTTTGGCAAGATTAGTGAATATTTCACGCGCATTGGAAAATTGTGTGTTAAGTTTGACATCTATTATTAAAAATTGTAATTAATACTATTAATTATTCTGAGTAATTTTCAATTACTTACCACATTTTTTCTTTTTGGAATTAGTGGCAGTAGTAATATTTGAAAATAGAGGTTGTGTAGCCAATGAATTGTCTGGTGTAAATGAAGTGCAAAAGTCAGGTACTGCGATCTGTGGCACTGACTCACAAGTCGGTGACATCTGTTGTGATACCTCCAGGATGTTGTCTAAGATTTCCACAGTATATGAATTTAAATCATTTGCATCTGGGTTAAGTATTAAAAACATTTATTAATGCATAATAAATATCAAAAACATATTTTTGAATAGGTTATTTTTTAATAATGAGATATAATGTAAAAATTATTTTTTCTATTAGTTTTTGATTAATTAGTTGAAATTGAATAACAAACCATTCATATTATGTTCATCATGGTTTGGCCTTATGGTTAGTGGAGTAGGTACTATATTCAATATACTAATATCACCGTTTGCCAACTGTTCAACATCATTATCCTAAAAAAACAATACATAAGGGCTCGAGATAGATAAAATAATAATAAATAAAAATAAATTTACTAACCAGTTCTTCTGGCCATGAATCTGGGCATGTCGTCCCCTCAACATAATCAAACCCTACTATACCTAAAACTTTATTGTCCATCTCAGTCAATTCGTTGAATTGAATATGTTTATTTCCGGTCTGTCTTCTTGAGTTCCTTAACACTGATGCCTTTTTTGAGACCTTGGTCTTCAAATCTCTCCAAGACTAAAAATAATATGAAGATAAAACAAACAAATTCGTTTTGAGAAAAAGTGACTTGAAGTCTAAGATATGTGAAAGAGTTTTTTACCTAAGCGTTTGAAACTAAAATTTAAATACTTGCAAAGATACTTTACAATATAACTTTTTCGTATATTATGAGATACTCTCTTAAACCTAAAAAGTTAAGCTTGTGGCTTTTTACAATATTTTAAGTAAATGCAAGACTACCATATTTTGGGATGTGGCTGTATTGCATAC
>NC_042493.1:40460318-40462067 GCF_005508785.2 Acyrthosiphon pisum | reverse complement strand
GATTTGCATTATATATTAAAATACAAATAATCTAGCGGGTACAGAAGATTATTATTTTTTTTAAAAGTCCCAATTTATTATAACCAAATAAATATATAATATAATCAAATACCTATTATATTATTATATTTTGAGTTTGTATTAAACTTAAATGTTAACAAAAACATTATTAATAAAAATAAAATAATTTCAACTGTAGGTTTTCTCAATAATTAATGAAGTCCTTCATTCAGTATTTTGTAAATATAAGTTGACACTTGACAGTTTGGTACAAATTCAGAAAACAATACTTTTATAATTTCCAACACTTGAAATGTAAATGCAATAAACTTTAGCTTATAACGATAGTACTATACCTAGTATATTAATAAAGCAGTGGTATAACTCTTCATTCACAAAAAAAATCACCAAATAATGATAAAAGGAAAACCCAAGGTGTTAAGTTTAATATTTTATTAATGTAATGTTTTAAAATGTATTTTCATTACCTCTTTCCAGGATTTTGTATTTTTTTCTTTTACACCAGGATTCCGAAGGTTATTAAGGTGTTGCACCAACTCATCCCACGAGCCTTCGAGGTCATTTTTTCCGTTAATTGTTCTAAATTTACCAGTGGCGACATGAGGGTGTTGTACCATGTAGTCTACCATAAAAGTTAATTGTTTATCATTTCTTCTGCCTTGTCTTGACTTTTTTTGATTAATCTCTTGCTCATCATTTTGAGATATTCTATGATAATTCAAATTTAAACAAACAGTTAGATGTTATAAAAACGCAAATAGGTAGTTAGTAAACTTTTAATAATATAAGTACTTACGATTGAGTAGCTATCCTCTTCATATTTAGAATCAAGTATAACAGGTATAGACAGGTAGACAGGTATAACAATTAACAGGTATAACAGGTAGACAAGTATAACAATCACATATATTCAGTTTTTTTTTTAAATAAAAAGTACACGGAACAAATTACGAGTGTGAAGTAACAAATTCGTTTTTCGTATTAATTTAAAGTTTAAACGAAAATACGAACTAAAATTAAATGTAATTTCCTGTGATAAAGAATCATGATAAGAATACTTCTCGCACTGTGATTGGATACAATTTATAAACTCCCAGAAAATGATCATTAGGTGATGATTTCCTATCGACTTGTTGGTAACGAAATTTGTAAGCGCAAACTATCGATAGAGGCGTTTACAGAATCACTTATAGCGTTTTCCACCGGTCTGCACTTTTGCACCAAGTGTGCACTGGAATAGTTCACTGATAATCGTACTGGTGCAACACAATGCAAGAGCAGATGAAACATAAATTTTTCTTTATCATTTCGGCTTTATCATAATTCTGATTAATGTTAGGTTAGGAAAATAACAAACATATAAATAAAATATTTGTACCACTCATAGACCTTATACTAATAGACGGTACGCACGGACTAAGATAGTATGGACTGGTATCGACTACCTTATCAGTGGCCCTAAAATGTTTCTAAAGCCGCCGTAAGGTACAACTAGGGGTAAAAGCGCCATCTATAGGTGTGTTATAAAAACACAATAATTAGAATTAGAAAACATAAAAAATCAAAATACAAAATAATAAATATTAATAATATACTTCAAAAATAATATTATAATTTATAATGTACTCATTACTGACTGATTACGCAAAATTGTAATATATTATGTAAATATACAATATAAGTAACTTTATTTGACACTAGGAGCGCTTTTACCCCTAGTTGTACCTT
>NC_042493.1:40448681-40460268 GCF_005508785.2 Acyrthosiphon pisum | reverse complement strand
GGTGAACGCCATACTTGGCTTATGGTAATTATTTTGCAAATGAAAATCAAGAACATTTGGTCTTATATTAATTGTAATCTAGGTGATTCTGGCTATCCATTAAAGCCTTGGCTTATGACTCCACTGCCACATTATAGAGAGGGCACAAGGCAGTTCAAATATACAATGAAACACTGTAAAGCCAGAAATGTTGTAGAGAGATTCTTTGGAGTTTTCAAAAGTGTTTGGAGATGTCTGTCCTATCAGCGTGTATTAATGTATGCACCCGATATGGCTGGTAAAATTGTTAACGCTTGTGCTGTCCTTCATAATATGCGCATCCATTACCGTATCCCTATAGATGTTGAAAATATTGAAAATGGAAACAATGATGAATATGCTATTAGGAATTTTCAACAAAATGAAGATGAAATAGCAGAGAGAGGAGGACCTAGAGCTGTTGCAATGCGAATTCAAAAACAAATACTCCAAAATTGGTTCCATGGATACATTGATGGTGATGCTTAAACATAATAAACAGAAAATAACAAAACAAATAAATTTATATTTATCTTTAAAAATGTGTAACAAACTCAAAATAGTTGTATGCTTTGTATAATGTGTTGAATAAAATTATAAAATAAAACAAAATACTTATTAATAATATCACTTCTTTTGACTAAATATATAATAAAAAAAAAACGAAACAAAGAATTTAATTTAATTTTGAAATTGTAGCAGATAATAAATTTACAAGTTGCTCATCTACTAAGAGTCTTTTTTCGTCGTTTTCAGCCATTTTAGTGATTGCAGCAGCCATTTGTATGTTGCTTTCAGCTATCATGCTTAAAGAATTTGTTAACAGCTAAAAAAGCATTTAAGGATGATTAGGTATATTATAGTAAAAGTAAGTGATATTGGAAAACAAACCTCAATTTGTTGGTTGCTTGTTTTGGCAAGATTAGTGAATATTTCACGCGCATTGGAAAATTGTGTGTTAAGTTTGACATCTATTATTAAAAATTGTAATTAATACTATTAATTATTCTGAGTAATTTTCAATTACTTACCACATTTTTTCTTTTTGGAATTAGTGGCAGTAGTAATATTTGAAAATAGAGGTTGTGTAGCCAATGAATTGTCTGGTGTAAATGAAGTGCAAAAGTCAGGTACTGCGATCTGTGGCACTGACTCACAAGTCGGTGACATCTGTTGTGATACCTCCAGGATGTTGTCTAAGATTTCCACAGTATATGAATTTAAATCATTTGCATCTGGGTTAAGTATTAAAAACATTTATTAATGCATAATAAATATCAAAAACATATTTTTGAATAGGTTATTTTTTAATAATGAGATATAATGTAAAAATTATTTTTTCTATTAGTTTTTGATTAATTAGTTGAAATTGAATAACAAACCATTCATATTATGTTCATCATGGTTTGGCCTTATGGTTAGTGGAGTAGGTACTATATTCAATATACTAATATCACCGTTTGCCAACTGTTCAACATCATTATCCTAAAAAAACAATACATAAGGGCTCGAGATAGATAAAATAATAATAAATAAAAATAAATTTACTAACCAGTTCTTCTGGCCATGAATCTGGGCATGTCGTCCCCTCAACATAATCAAACCCTACTATACCTAAAACTTTATTGTCCATCTCAGTCAATTCGTTGAATTGAATATGTTTATTTCCGGTTTGTCTTCTTGAGTTCCTTAACACTGATGCCTTTTTTGAGACCTTGGTCTTCAAATCTCTCCAAGACTAAAAATAATATGAAGATAAAACAAACAAATTCGTTTTGAGAAAAAGTGACTTGAAGTCTAAGATATGTGAAAGAGTTTTTTACCTAAGCGTTTGAAACTAAAATTTAAATACTTGCAAAGATACTTTACAATATAACTTTTTCGTATATTATGAGATACTCTCTTAAACCTAAAAAGTTAAGCTTGTGGCTTTTTACAATATTTTAAGTAAATGCAAGACTACCATATTTTGGGATGTGGCTGTATTGCATACAAAAATTGATTTTTAAGACAGCCATATACTTAAATATAGCAGAATTGCATTTTATATTGTGGCTACAATATAACAATGTATAAAATGTAATACTGCAACAACCCTAAACATTGCAGTTTTGCACTTGACGTATGTCACACAGTAATTAGATTTTATTTATGAAAAAAACCCCACAATTCGAAGTAAGGAAGTATTGAATTTTGACTTCAGTGATTAATTGCATAAATTAAAATAAGTATAAGTACTGCCATAAACTAAATATGGCTCTCTAACTTTGAAAAAAAATACTGACACTTCTTTTTAGTGGCTAAATGAAAAATGATACTAAATGTGGTGGCGTTCTTGCATTTTATAGTCATGTCTTGTTCTTTGCAGTATTGTTCTAGAGGTGTGATTTGCATTATATATTAAAATACAAATAATCGAGCGGGTACAGAAGATTATTATTTTTTTTAAAAGTCCCAATTTATTATAACCAAATAAATATATAATATAATCAAATACCTATTATATTATTATATTTTGAGTTTGTATTAAACTTAAATGTTAACAAAAACATTATTAATAAAAATAAAATAATTTCAACTGTAGGTTTTCTCAATAATTAATGAAGTCCTTCATTCAGTATTTTGTAAATATAAGTTGACACTTGACAGTTTGGTACAAATTCAGAAAACAATACTTTTATAATTTCCAACACTTGAAATGTAAATGCAATAAACTTTAGCTTATAACGATAGTACTATACCTAGTATATTAATAAAGCAGTGGTATAACTCTTCATTCACAAAAAAAATCACCAAATAATGATAAAAGGAAAACCCAAGGTGTTAAGCTTAATATTTTATTAATGTAATGTTTTAAAATGTATTTTCATTACCTCTTTCCAGGATTTTGTATTTTTTTCTTTTACACCAGGATTCCGAAGGTTATTAAGGTGTTGCATCAACTCATCCCACGAGCCTTCGAGGTCATTTTTTCCGTTAATTGTTCTAAATTTACCAGTGGCGACATGAGGGTGTTGTACCATGTAGTCTACCATAAAAGTTAATTGTTTATCATTTCTTCTGCCTTGTCTTGACTTTTTTTGATTAATCTCTTGCTCATCATTTTGAGATATTCTATGATAATTCAAATTTAAACAAACAGTTAGATGTTATAAAAACGCAAATAGGTAGTTAGTAAACTTTTAATAATATAAGTACTTACGATTGAGTAGCTATCCTCTTCATATTTAGAATCAAGTATAACAGGTATAGACAGGTAGACAGGTATAACAATTAACAGGTATAACAGGTAGACAAGTATAACAATCACATATATTCAGTTTTTTTTTTAAATAAAAAGTACACGGAACAAATTACGAGTGTGAAGTAACAAATTCGTTTTTCGTATTAATTTAAAGTTTAAACGAAAATACGAACTAAAATTAAATGTAATTTCCTGTGATAAAGAATCATGATAAGAATACTTCTCGCACTGTGATTGGATACAATTTATAAACTCCCAGAAAATGATCATTAGGTGATGATTTCCTATCGACTTGTTGGTAACGAAATTTGTAAGCGCAAACTATCGATAGAGGCGTTTACAGAATCACTTAGTCGATAACTAAATTCGATACATTTTAGAATATGTTGATAGTGATCACTATCTAATAAATTCGTTAACAACTTATCGACTTGCAGAATCGAGCTGCAAATAAGCTGGGGATATAAAGGGTGTGGTAATACGCATCCGGACACTAGAACGACAAACGGGTGGCGCGGGTGCGAAACTCTATCGACCGGCCAAGCACGGACGTGTGTTAAGACTTAAGAACTGGTTGACAGCAACAGCCCGAGCAGTGTTGCCGCGTCAAAATATTAAAAGTTTCGATTATAACATCAAACAGTTTCGAAAAATCCCGACTTATTTTTTTGGTACTCAGATTTCGCTTCGCTCGGTCTTTGCATAGTAAATCAAGTAAAGTTGTTACCCTTGTCCCACACCTTCTCTATAATTATCATGTACCTACCAATAGACACGATTTAAGATAGAACAACCGTGTAACCTAGATCAAACGTAATTGTTTGTTGACCGTGGTACCTATCTGTCTTACTCATAAGTGATAACATAATCAATTGTGGTACAATGTAAAAATGCCACTAACTGCATCCACTCACCGGTTCATCATCATTGATCATTCTGACAATTTATATTACAATTAATATTATATTAAAACTTAATAAAGTTTATAAAACCATTTAGGAGCTTCCTCGATCCATCAATGTAAGCAAACATAAATCATAATAACAATAAAACAATTAATTTAATAAATTAACAAAGTAAAGAAAGTAGTTAATAAAAAATAATTTCTTCATTTGGTCATCTCTTCATTTATTTCAAAATTATAACAACATTTTTGTTGAAAGTTCAGTATATTTTTTGAATTGAGCATTCCGCTTAAATTTTCTGTTCCTAGCCTATTTCTGGTTTTGGTTTTATTTAGATTTATCGTACTAAAAACTCTCTCAGTAGCATTGCTCATGAAGCAATGTTAAAATAAATTTTATAAATTTATTTAATAAGGGAAATAACTCACTGTCGTCTCCTTTTTTCATATCTTTAACGGTTTTACTTTTAAAAAATGCCATAGTTTCTTTATTGTAGTCATCGATTCCACTGTTTTTTAGTTACCGCCATTCTCTATCCAAATCGTTTAAATCCATATTCAATGTAATTTCAAAATGGGTAACAGCTGGGGCAAAAGATACTATGCTACATATATTATTTAGGTTCAAGAAACTTAATGATTTCAATGATTTGACATAACTTGAATTGAACGGAAATCGTTTATAAAATTGATGAGCTCCTTCAATATAGAAATTAAGGCAGTTATTTATACATACATCTTTATCATTATTTTAAACAATATTGTTTGAAAGATCAATCATACATTTTCCTCCTAAATATATTTGCTCATTCGGAAGATAATGAATTGTATTTCGATATTGTATTTCAGAAATATCATGTTTTTTTAAGTAATCTGGCTTAATAGAACAGTCGAGTAATGTTCTATATGCTGCATTCATTTTATTATAAATTTGGTGAATTTTTGGTTTTTGTGACTGAAATTCAAGATTCAAATTAATAAAAATTGGTTAATTAATACAAACTCAAGAAATTTTAAATAAAAATGATGTATAGGATTAATCAATTTTATATAGATATTTAAGCATGGTTGTCAATCAAATGTTCACCCTGAAAATATAACTTCAGTGCATGCCATTGTTCAAGTACTTGTTTGACACATGCATAAAGTGACAACCATCTGGTTTGACTGGGTTGTAAAAGTTTGTGAGGTTAAACCTCTACAAAACTCTGAAATTCTTCAAAATATGTCTGAAGTTTGTAACTATACTTCATATACGTGTAGATTTCACGCATTAGTTCTTCAACTTAAATGGAAATTTTTTTACATACATACAAAGCTAATGAATGGCATAGACATTTAATTACAAATATGGAGGGAACTTCATTTTCTAGAAGGGTTTTCACTGAATGGTGTTCTCCGAACATAACATTGGCTCCATCTGAAGTAAAACCAACTAAATTTGACTTGTATGGAATATTATAACTTTAAAAAAAATTAATAACCGATTCAAAGATAGATTGAGCTGTTGCATTTTTACTTTAATAAGTCCAGTGAATTCATCTCTGACTACGTAGCTGTCAGTATCCACAATACGGGTAACTATGGCCAAATGTTTAATACTAGATTTATAAGTCGACTCATCAATCATGATTGAAAACATTTGGTTCTTCATCTTTTGATTGGGATTTTGAATACCACAATCTCCAATCACATTGCAAACCACTGAGTTGCTTTTGTTCGATTGCATTTTATATTTTTTATGACATCAGAATCATCGCCCATTATTTTTATTAATAAAACCAGATGGTCAACCGTTCGTATTGCTATGTTGTGTTCGACTACAAACATTGAGAAACGAATTTCTGCCTCTTTGGTTTTGATAGCAAGCTTTGAAGCATTTTGGACTGTTTTCATTTTATTAATCTATATTGTGTTTTTTCTCGAACGGATTAATCACGTGTTTATCACTTTTTCCGTGTTTTAACCGCAGAAATACCACCCATTAAATCAATTTTGCAAAATTTACAGTTAAAATACGTATCACCTTTTATACTCCTCATTAACCATGGACTTAGATCATCGTCATTCAGCCAATTAACTCTAAACCGATACGTGAATTTTCGTTTAGGTAATATTGAAGTGCTTTTGATAAACTTGCCTTCCTCGGAACTACTTATATCATCAGACGACATGCTTAACTTCAAAGATATTTTTCACGATGTACGGAAAGTACGAAACAACAAGAAACGGTAAATGAACTAAGTGTTAAGTGACGCACAAATGCACAATACACGAATCTGGCGAATCTCGAACTAATAACTATCAACAATCAACTAACGAATAAAACGAAATAACTTCAATTATAGATAATAAAATGTATTTATAGTTTTTACCGTCTATATTATATTATATTACTCTATGGTTTTTTATATGGGTTCAATGAGTATTGATGTGTGTCATTCTTATTGCATAAAAAATTATTAAATGATGAAGTATCTTCCACATTTTTGTATTTTTGTAAATTCAAATTTAATATTCAATTTGACCTGAAATCCCCACATTTTCTTCAAATAATACAAATCCCCAACTTTTTCCCAAATCTAAAAAATACCATCCAAAATCCCCACATCTGGCAACACGGAGCCCGCGGCTGGAAGCGCGCCAAAAACGCGATCAATGATTGGGGGAGGGGGACGGGTGTCAACTTCGCGAATGTTCGACACCCGACGCGACGTACATCGGAGCAACGGCGATGTTTCACAAACAATTAGGATTAGGATAGGTTAAGTTAGGTTATAATATTAAGTCAACCAATTTTTGTAATTGGCCGTAATATTGTTATGTTGTTGGGTATCCAAATGGGTATCCTTGCCCCGGCGCTGTTTTGTGTGATGTAAACCCACTTGTAGAGTCCAAAAAAGAACAAACAAAGGAACAAATTTGAACCCATATCGAACACTTTGATCAGACCGCCCTTGTAGCGATCGCTTCCGAACGCGAACGAATGTATTTATGACCGTTTACATTCGTTTGTTCGGTAGCATTCGGTCATGTTTCGGCTCTAATGTAAACGCACCTAAAGGGCGCTCAGGTTCGTCTTGACTCGATAATTGAAGTAAAGTGTCCGTATAGATATCGAAATTAACTGGTTTACAAAATTGTAGTTCGAACATGATATTTTATGATAAAAATGGTATGAAATGCATTAATTATATACATGATTACTATGCTCAAATTCAAGGGCAAGTTCATA
The DNA here is from genome assembly GCF_005508785.2 of Acyrthosiphon pisum. Lineage (NCBI taxonomy): Eukaryota > Metazoa > Arthropoda > Insecta > Hemiptera > Aphididae > Acyrthosiphon > Acyrthosiphon pisum. The sequence continues at coordinate 40,452,867 of NC_042493.1, read as the reverse complement.
TACTTAACAGTTAAATTTGTTACGTTACTATTTGGACAATTAAGGATTTAGTAACTGTGTAAATGCATAAAGATCCAGGTTGGACAGAAAATATTAAAAAATTAGTAACATTTTATTTCCAGGAGTTTATTCCATTTTTAAATAATAAAAATGTTTCTATGTAAATATTTTAAGTGAAAATACTAATTACTCAAAAGCATTGTGATTTAAGTAAAGTAAAACACTAAATTGTTAGTTGTAGTTTATTTAGTAAATAATATTCTATTACATAAATTAAATTGAAGTTTTAGGTTGCAAATAAAATGATTAAACCTCATTGATTAAAAAAAAATGAAAATTTGTTAAAGCATCACTGACTTCAAATATCTTAAATGCATATGGCACTAATTTTAGTGAGATAAATTGTGATATCGAATACCCTTTGATGCTGCATATTGCACGTTCAACATGTACTCTGATTTAGCTATGGTTAATGTTTATATAACTTGATTGAGAATGAGCTGATGTGATCCCAAAAATGGAGGGATATTGAAGATATCAGTTCTTATCCAGACTTTGTCACGGATAGTCGTTTATTTCGTATGCTTCGTAATCTCAGTTTTCTTACATAAACAACTTTATTTAATATGTGCGTTACCGTCTAAATAATAGGATATCAAACTAAATAGTTTTAGTGTCGTATACTCTACTTTTATTTTAAATAATATTAAATAATCAATTTAAAATGCATTCTACGTGTGTAAAATGCCAAGAAAAACTTAAACATAATGAAGATACACTTGAATGTTCAATATGCAAAGATATAACTCACTTTTATTGTGTTGGATATTCTGAGCAAAGCTTTAAGAAAATGTCGAACAACACAAAAAGTAGATTCACCTGTACGAACTACAAAACTACTACAAGCAAGTCTCCAAAATCAAACGCTGCCGAAATAAAGGTTGGTCCTTCAATGGAAGATAAGATTAATGAACTTATGAAGTCGGTATCGTTTATGAGTGATCAGTTTGATAATTTTAATAGCAAACTTGATAAGGTAATGATTGAATTAAAAAATATTAAAAGTGAAAACGAGAAAATTGTAACAGAGAATAAACGTCTATCGGAAGAAGTTGATATATTAAAGTCAAAAATTGATGAAATAGAACAGAACAACTTAGGAATATCAGTGGATATAACTGGTATACCGAAAACTCATAATGAAAACTGTAAACTAATTGTTGAATAAATTAGCAAGAAAACAAATACTTCAATTGATGTTATTGAGGCCTATAGAATAAACTCATCTATATCTAAACGCAGTTTAATAGTAGCAAAGTTAGCTACACTTGAAATGAGAAAAAATTTAATTCGCAATGTAAAGTCCAATAAATTAACAGCTGACAAAATGAGTAATGGTTGGCCCAAAGAAAATATTTATATGAATGAGACTCACGAAACTCAGAAGAACACTTTTTTATCAAACGAAAGTAGCTGCTACAACAAAAGAATATAAATTTGTCTGGCTGTCCAATGGAGATATTCTTGTGAGGAAAAATGAAAACTCAAAAATCGTAAGAATCAAGTCATCTCAAGACATCAATAATTTGTAGTTAGTCCATATATAATCTTAATACCGTTACTAATAAAATATACAATTTAAACTAAATGAATATGAATTTATCAAATATTGACCATCTGTTAAAATTAAATAACATTAAATCAAATTATGTAGATTCTATAACTGATATCATATTACTTGATAATACCTTCTCGATTTTTCAAATCAATATTAGCAGTATAAGTGCGCATTTTAATGATCTGGCTATTTTATTAGGTTCAGTGAAAAATTATTTTAATATTATTATACTGTGCGAAACATGGCTTTTAAATGATTATGAATTTAAATTAAATGGTTACACAACTATAAATTCGTTAGGAACTTTAAACAAGAGTGATGGAGTTACTGTCTTAATTAGAGAATCAATAAATATATTGAAAATTGAAAAACAAGTCCTATTAAATTGTAATTCAATACAACTCATAATTAAAATAAATGAATTATTATTTTCACTAATATGCATATATAGATCGCCAAATGATAATTTGGAATCTTTTCTTACAGGTATAGACCTTTTCTTATCACAAATAAATAAACAACATATAAATATTATTAGTGGAGATATTAATATTAATATAATGAAGAATACAAATATTAGTAATGATTATTTAAATATTATGGCGAGAAATGGATTTATACCTTGCATAAATAATTTCACTAGAGTGACTAATCACTCGAAAACTTGCATTGATCATATTTTTATTAATAACATAGATTCAGATAAAATTAATTCATATATTTTAAGGAGCGATATTACAGATCACTATGCTACAATTTTGACCTTATCAAATATTAATAATAATGAAAGTTACAATCATAATAAATTATTTTCAAATAAAATAGACATTAATCATTTAAACTTATTAATTCAAACTGAAGATTGGTATGCTCTTTTGAACTGTGACAATGTAGATAATATGGTTGAAGTTTTCAATACTAAAATAAATGAATTTATAAAATACTCATCTATTTCTAAATATAAGATTTACAAATCAAATAAAAAGCGTAAATTAAAAGAATGGATTACTACTGGAATTGTTATCTCTATTAGAAATAGGGAACAATTATCTGCTAAAATAAGATCCAGGCCTTTTGATATTAAATTAAAGCAATACTATAAATTATATAGAAATATACTAAATAAAATTGTACGACAATCTAAACAATTATTTTATCAAAATAAATTAAAACACGCTCGGTCTGATTCTAAACTAGTTTGGAATATAATAAATGAGGTCATTGGAAAACCGAAATAGATTAAGAATAATATCAACATGATAAGGAATAAAGCTGGTATTACTATAAACCAAACAACTGAGATATGTAATGAACTAAATGATTTTTTTGTCAATGTAGGAAAAAATTTAGAAGTAGAACAACTAAATCAATATAAGTTATTTCCTAATGAGAATAACGATATTATTAATGATAGTATATTTTTAAAACCTATTGATAAAGGCGAAATTAGTAAACTCCTTAATAAAATTAAAAATTATAATTCATATTTTGAAAATGATTTAACGAATTATATACTCAAAAATGTTTCAAATTCTATTTCTTTTCCCTTATCAATTATCTTCAATAAATCTTTAACAACTGGTATCTACCCTAAAACTTTTAAAAAATGTGTTGTGTTACCTTTATTCAAATCGGGTGATAAATTATTATGCAGTAATTACCGACCAATTTCATTATCCTTAACCTTATCAAAAGTCCTTGAGAAATGTATTAAATTTAGAGTACCTAATTGACTTCTTAGAAAAAAAATCTTTTTTTTCAAAATCGCAATTTGGTTTTAGATCTGGCTTATCAACTAACGATGCTCTGTACAAAGTTGATCATTTTGTTAGAAAGTAATAAAGTAATAAAGTTATGGGTATTTTTTTGGATGTGCAAAAAGCTTTTGACTGTGTAAACCATGAACTACTAGGTACTAAAAATATTAGAAAATTCTGGAATACGTGGACTATCAAATAATTTATTTAAATCTTTTCTGAGTGGTAGGACTCAAAGAGTTAAATGCTATGAATATTCTAGTGAAGATCTAAATGTGACTTGTGGTGTACCTCAAGGCTCTGTTCTAGGTCCCTTATTATTTATCATATTTATAAACGATCTGCTAAAACTGAAAATAAATCATAATACAGAATTATTAAGCTTCGCTGATGATACAGCTATTCTACTATCGGAATTAACTGTTGATAAACTATACAATGAAGCTAATAAAATTTTAAATACTGTTTATGCTTGGTTCTGTAAAAATAAATTAAAATTAAATCTTATGAAATCAAAATATATTTGTTTTATACAGCAACCATCAAATACATTAATACAAAATAACCTAATAGTACATTCTTTAAAATGTAATAAAACTACAAATACAGTTTGTGATCCTAAATGTATTATACTAGAAAAAGTACAGGAAATAAAATATTTAGGGATAATTATTGATGATAGATTTAAATGGGAAAGTCATATAAATTATTTAAATACATGCTACGTAAATTCTTCTATTTCTTCAAAGATGCAAGGTATGTATTTAACACGGACTACTACACTGGCACTGGAAACGTCAAGGGAGGCGGG
>NC_042493.1:40445423-40448489 GCF_005508785.2 Acyrthosiphon pisum | reverse complement strand
ACTTATCGGTTCTAGTTGATGTATATAAAAATAAAAATTTAATTCCTACATTAGATCATGCGCACAACACTAGATATAAGCAAAATATTAATATATTTGTACCAAATCTTAACAAAGTATTTGGTCAAAGAAGCATTTTATATACGGGTTTATATTTATTTCGTTCACTAAATATCAATATAAAAAATTATAAAGATGTCAAGCATTTCAAAAAATATATAAAACAATTAAATTTATCAAATGTGTAATTTTTATTTTTTATTTTTTAAAAATATCACCAGTTATTTATGTAAATTATTATTATTATTATTATTGTAAATTTATTATATTTATTTACGTCTCTTCATACTTATGTTTTGATTATCAATTATCAATTATGTTAACTTTATTATATATCTATATTATTATAATCCTATTCTATTAACTAATTAGTAATAAAAAAAAAAACCACATTGTATATATTTATTTAATCTATAAGAACTGTGCCCCCAGCACAAGCTTTGCTTAAAGGGGGTACTGCATTATATTAATCCAAATTTTGTAAAATAATTGTATGATATCCTTATGTTGCAAAAATAAAATTATTATTATTAAAAAAAAAGATCACCTTCTGGTGATCAGTCATTTATTAAAAATTCTTTATCAGCCAAAATCAATTCTCCACTATTAAAAATATCAAAAACATACAAACAGCAACAGAAAGTTAATACTTCATAAGGAGCGATACCCACAAGCCCTTTTAAAATGTTACAATGCTTATAGTTACTATAATTAAATTAATTACTAAATTAATATGGATGTTATAACGCTTGCAAAAGAAAATCAAATATATTTGTTTACTTTTCCAGCACATACTAGTCATTTTTTACAACCACAAGATGTTGGAGTATACAAACCACTGAAGTTAAACTGGGCTACTAGTTTAAATGACTATATGAGAGAAAATCCAGGAAATTAACCAAATCGCACAACATTTCATACCATATTGAATTTATTAAAAGTTTTTTTAAAGAAGAATATAGAAAACGCTTTTAAAAAAAGTGACATTTGTCCTTTAAACTATAATGCTATACCCCCTGAAGCAATAGCTCCAACCCAATTAACGAACAGGGATATTCAGAGGAGTACGGTAAGTCAACCACACAGTATTGCTACAATACAAAGTGTGTTAACCATTCCATCTGTTCAGCCAACTACACCTAACACTAATAGGCCAAAAAGGGACTCAAGTGCTAAGTGCCTCCTGATCAACGAATTCCAGAGACATCAAAGGGGCCAATTCCATCAACATCAAATGAGCCTTTTTCATCAATATCTAAAAAAAGGCAAAAGGCATCAAAAAATGATGTTGGTTGTGCGAGATTTGTAAAAAAATCTATAGCAGTGACGTGCAAAAAAAAAAAAATGGGAAAAAATGGGTGCAGTGCTCCTATGTTTGGTACCATATCATAAGATGTGTCAAACATATGATAACTTTGATGAAATATTTATTTCCCTAATCTAATATCAAATATAATAACCTACTAATATTATAAGCCCGAAAGTTTGTAATTATGTTTTTTACTTTTTCACGTAAAAACTACTTATTGGATTTTAATGAAACTTTACAATAATATAGCTTATACATCAGAATAACACACAGGCTACAAATCACCCTTCTAGGTCCAACCCAGGATATGTGCTCAAACGGGCATTTTGGGATTTACGGTGGAAATTTTTGTTTATGGTTGCCATGGGTTTTAAATCTATTATAATAATAATTATTGGTTTCCGTGAAATCAGTGTGTTCATTCAATTCATGGATGAAGAGGAAATATTGGTCGACAGACTTGGCATTCACAATTAGTCCAGCCGTTTAGGAGGAGTTCAGTGACATATTTGGTATAACTTTGATACTTTAGAGTTAAATTATAAAGTTACGTACAAACAGCACGGGGTTAGCAATCTACCGCAGGTAGATTGCCTACCTAATAATATACTGCTGCGAATCAAAATTTTTATTCCAGGCAACAGGATAGTTAAGATAAATTTTGAACACCATACACCGAATATTAAATAACGAATTGAACAAAGTTTGAGTCATATAGAGTTGGAACATTTAACGGGAAACGAAGTACATGGAATCAGCTAGTATATTAAAGTTTTATTATAATTTTACTTAACTTATAGGTAAATCTGATTATATTTAAATGTTATGAATTTAAAGTGTTGATATTTTTATTTTTTTTATAAAGGTAAGAAGTATTTGAATGAAAAATTTAAAATTTTGTGTACTCACGAAATTACCTAACCATTATCATCAAATGATTTAGGGCCCGTTTTACAATCATAGTTTAAACCTCGGTTACACTTGAACCACTGATTTTACCGGCCGAATTCGGTAGTTTAACCGGAATTCAACTATTGTAATACCCGTCTCGCCGAATCCCATCTCGCCGAATCATAATTAAATACAATTTTGTTTCGTTGTATGTTAAAAAAAGGCGGGTAAGTCGTGGATGTCGCTCTGCTGTACAGTAGGTTACAAGTGGGTTACTGTAATGGATGGAATTAAATTTGAATCCAATGATATTATATCATTGTATACGAAAAACGATTCTGAACGGAGATGATTTGTCAGTCTAGGATATATTATTTTTAAAGAAAAACTTATGGAGAACCTTGTACCAAATTTTAAAAACTTAGTTATAAAAGAAAAAATTTTTACGATTTTTCAACCACTAAATTACTTGCAAATTTTCGCAATTTTGACATATTTCGTATAAATTTGAACTTTAAATGCTTATAAATAAAAATTGTGACAATGTATTCCTTTTATTTTGCAACTGCTATTGTAAAAATATGTTAGGAGCCTTGTATTAAATTTCCAAATCTTAGAATTAAAAAGAAAAACTTTTATGAATTTCTGTCTAAGATAATTTGAACATTGCCGTAATTTTTACGTATTTAGTCAAATTTGAACTTTAAATGCTTATAAAAAAAAAAATCGTGACTATATATTTCTTTTATTTTTCAATTGCTATTGTAAAAATATATTATGAGCCTTGTATTAAATTTTGAAATCTT
>NC_042493.1:40443487-40444390 GCF_005508785.2 Acyrthosiphon pisum | reverse complement strand
GGTAAAATTTTTCAAGTGTCTACGACTCATACTTTTGAATAATAACAAATATCAAAATCGTTTGAGGCTAAACCCGTTATTTAATGCGGTTTTGTAAAAAATTTAAATTTCAAACACTCCTAAAAATTTTTTGTCTTAGTCCGGTTGAGTTTTTTTTACAGATATTTAAAGAAAAACTTATGGAGAACCTTGTACCAAATTTTAAAAGCTTAGTTATAAAAGAAAAAAATTTTACGATTTTTCAACCACAAAATTACTTGCAAATTTTCGCAATTTTGACATATTTCGTATAAATTTAAACTTTAAGCACTTATAAAAAAAAATTGTGACTAACGATTTTGGATTTTTTTTTATCACTGTGAGAACAACTTATAAGAAACCTTGTATTAAATTTTCAAAGTTTTCTATCCAACCAAAAATTTTTTATCGTTATTTTAAAAAAAAATACTTAGAAAAATTGAAAATTTCATTTGTCTATAAATAGCTCAAAAAAAGTCGAAACACTTTGAAAATTTAACCCTGTATAGACAACGCTAATATAAACATCTGTTGCAAATTTCAAGTGCTTACAATAATTATTTTTTGAGTTACAGTAAAATTAAGTTTTCGTTTTTGTCAAAAATTGGTTTTGCGTAAAAATTCGCGTTTTTCCGTTATTTTTTTAAGGTTTTTCCTGCCGCTTTTGAAAAGTATTGGGAAATTTTCACTTTTGACCCCCCAAAGTACAAACTAGATTCACTTTCCTTTCAGAAAAGCTACAACTTTTGAAAATCGAAGCATTTTTACTGCTCCAAAAGTTGTCGTCAGACACAAAAAAAAAAAAAAAAAAAACACACATCATTGTAAAATCAATACATTCATCACTTCGTTCAGAATCTAAAAAGTTATAAATAAAATATTATA
>NC_042493.1:40442555-40443387 GCF_005508785.2 Acyrthosiphon pisum | reverse complement strand
TTGAACTTTGGTTTGTGACTGTCTTGCTCTCATTAAAATATGGTACCTACATTTCAAATAATTCTTATTTCTTTATACATCAAGTGTGAAATCTTAGGGTCTGGAAATTATTAAAATTTGTTCACCCCCTAAAATATTGGCCTAGTTACACCATGGTTTTAATATATATTATGTACTATATTAATGTAATATAATAATTTTGGTGGAACAATTACCTGGATTTCTACTGGAATTCCAGAGTTGCGCTCGCGTTGAAGAAATGGACGAAGGGTATTAGTTAAGTCCATTGATAATTCCGGACTTAAACGAATGATATCCATGAACTCATTCCTTGGAAGTTCGTAAGCATTTTTTGTGTCACGTAACATTCTTCTTTCCAACCGCCTCTCAACTGTCCTAACTCTTTCTTCTAGAAGCTCCAACTCCCATCCCAAAAAATATAAAGCCATGAACAAAACTAAATAGCACTAGGTACTACGATATTTAAGTTTTAACTAGCACTCAAACAAAATAAAACGTTTTAATAATAACTAGTTTTGACTTTTGGATAATATTTACTAATTTTTAGCCTCGATACATACTCGATAAGGCGTAGCGGCCGTTTCTGAAAGCCCGTTACGATATCGGATATTTTAGATACCTTAACGATAACATTCGTTATAAAACTGTTACAGAATCACTAAATTGATAACGATTCGATAGTAGTCGTTTCGTTAGCTTAACGAACCGAAAATTGTCGATAACCAGTCTTATCGACTTGCAGAATCGAGCTGCTGCAGCTGCTGCAGCGCCTCTTTATAATACGCCGCTTTCATTGGCCCGTTTAAAATAC
>NC_042493.1:40436093-40442455 GCF_005508785.2 Acyrthosiphon pisum | reverse complement strand
GTGATGGGGAACCAGAATACATTTCAGAATAAAAAATAATTAAAACAAATTGTAATATATTTTATATCAATAAAAATGTATTTCAATGATAATTGTATATTATATATAAATATCATAGTTTCAGTTATTTATTTTTGGCCACCTTTTTTAGTTTTTCGACCACTGTGCGCCTCTTAAAGGACCATGAAACAAAAAAAATTATTTTTTTTTTATACCTTTGTATAATATTAGAAACGAAAACTAAATTGTTCGTCTTTTCAAAAAAATTATCCGATCACTCCTTCTGTGTCCAATAGCGATCGTACGTATACGCGTGACGTCACTGGTGCGCACGGATTTGTGCCGCCGTATTATTTTACGCAGTAGATATTTATATGGTGCATTAAGCCATTAAAATAAACAAAATATAAGACTGAATTAATTTCTGTAACGATATAATATCACTATCATTTATTATTATTAAAAGTTATTTATATCGTATTAGATAATTCCATTTTAATAACATGAATAACAAACTAGGATCTATAGGATATTATTAATTGTCATTTGTCATTTTTCAGCCGTCATTCGCAGTTGCTATTAGTGACTATTAAATTATAATTAGAGGCTAGAGGTAAGTTATTTAAATTAATTAATTTTAGTATAACATAACTTAATTATAATAAATAAAATAGTTTTGAATGCTCATTTGTGATTTAAAATACTATAGCATTTAAATAAATATAATTAATAACTACATAAACAATTGATTAAAAAATAAAAATTTTTGAAATTTCGTATAGATTCAGGTGATGATGTTTTGAAAAACCATCTTCAAAATTGTCCAAAAAATGCTAGTTTTATTAGTAAAACTACCCAAAACGATTTAATCGATTGTTGTGCTATTGTAATTCTGGATAAAATAGTAAATGCCAATAAATAATCAAAATATTTCTCAATACTTGTTGATGAAACATCCGATATAAGTACAAGTGAACAGTTAGTTTTGTGCATTCGCTATGTTTTTCATAATAAAGTGCAAGAAGATTTTTTAAAATTAGTTATTGTTGAAAATACATCTGGTTATAATCTTTCCAAGGTAATACTACAACAATTAGATGACTTAAGTCTCAATATCAAATATTTGCGTGGTCAAGGCTATGACGGGGGTGCTAATATGTCCGGAAAGTATCAAGGCGTACAAGCTGAAATACTAAATATTCAACATCTCACTTAATATACACATTGTGCTTCACATTGTTTAAATTTAAGTATATCAAAAGCGTGTTCTGTAGTTTTGATCCGGAATGTTGTTGGTAACATACAAGAGGTTATATCTTTCTTCCGTGCGTCACCAAAACGAATGTTACTTATAAAGACTACATTAATGAAAGAGTTACCAAATTCTAAATCATTTAAACTTAAATCCGTATGTGAAACACGCTGCCACGCTGGATTAAACGACACGATGCAATTCTTCAATTTCTTGAATTATACGATATTATTATAAATTTCTTGGATGAATTTGTAAACTCTAATGAGGAAACTACTTTAACTTCTTGTAAAGCTAATACTTTACTAAATTCTATATTGAAATTTGAAATTTTAATAATACTTCAAGTTTTGGCAGAATTATTTTCAATTACTTTAATTTAGAGTTCAAATTTATTCAAGTTTCTTATTTGCTGTAGTTTTCTTTAAAACCTACGTATATTCCATTATTTTCAGGGTACTTATTTCGAATAGCTTGTACAACACATGCTGGAATACATACACGATTTCCTATAAAATTAAGTATAAGGACCGGGTCACACATAGCGGTTCAACCGCGAGTGGTTCGACCGCCAGATTACCGTTCACATATGCGCAGTCAAACCGCGCGCGGTTATACCAAAATATTGGGTGATTGAAAAATTATTATATTTTAAAACTTAGTAATCTGAGTGTCACGTCGAGTTAACACGAAAGGTTGGTTTACAGTATACCATATTAGCTATCCGTACGAAATGGAAATAAACCACGATCGGCTAGTACAGGTTTTGTGTGTAGCAGAAGCACTTGGTGTGTTACAAGATACTGTGCAAAGACCACAAAGAAAATACTGGGTTCATCCAATAAATGATGAAAGGGAAACAAGTGGACGTTTTTTAAAGTCTTATAACGATATAAGATTATATCCGGAAAAGTTTTTCATATATTATCGTATGTCAATCAAATTATTTGACGAGCTACTTCAAAAAGTACGTGACCATATATTAAAGAGATATACACCTTGGCGGAATCCTTTGAGTGCAGAGGAAAGATTAACTATTACACTCAGGTAAATCACTTTAATAAATTAGATACATATTACTTATATTATATTTATTTATTATAAGTGTTAATTAAATTAATAAATATATAAATAACATAATCGTATTCCTTATTGGGTTACTTACCAACTAAAAATCCAAAATAATTAAATCAAATATAATATTAATATGATAGGCACCTACTGTTAATTAAGAATTTAAGTGAAAATAAAAAAAACATCTTGAACTTTGATACTTAAAGCAATATAATAAAAACATTATTTATTCATGATCGTTTGGAGACTAATTTTGAGTATGAGGGTAATTTAAATAATAATAATTATTCTGTGGAAAAGTTAACTGTGGGGTATTAGGATCAGTAGGAGCATTTTGTGAAGGATAAAAACTAAAAAGATTGTGTGACTGCGTTAGGATTATAATACTGAGCAAAAGAATTATATGGATTTGTTATTACATGATTACTTTGAGACGAATCCTGAATATTACTATTTACCTCGAGATTTTTAAAAAAAAGTAATACATATAATTGAAAATCTAATTTCTGTGTATTATTTCATTTTTTTACGTATGGTAAAAAAGAATTAAGCATAATTTTATCTGGATCTGTATTTTCTGTTCTATGCAAAAACTGAAGCAGTTCTTGTTGAAAAGAACCATTGTTTTCATTAGATTTTTTTTTTTGCTTTGCTTCAAATGTTCTGATGGTTGTTAGAGTTGACGAAGTTGATGGCTCACATTCTGTAGCATTATCGTCAACACAACTATAATTAGCCAAAGAATCATCGTTGCATACGTCAATTTCGTCTTCCTGCATACTACTGGTTGTCCTATAAATAAAATAAAATTATACCTATTAAAAATATATCCTTAAATAAAACCAGGCTAATAATATCATATAATATGTAAATATGTTATACAACTAATACAAGTTAAATATTAATTAATAATGTTTAGATACGTACTTTCTTTTATTTGAACAGTTCTGTAAAAACGACAATGCCGCCATAAAAGCATATGGTTTTCTTTTCTGTTCCGCGGATCCACTTCTCACATTTTTTTTGAAAACGAACAATTAATAGGTTACAAGTGGGTCGCTGTAATGGATGGTGTTAAATTTGAATTCAATGATATAATAATATCAGTGTATAAGAAAAACGAATCTGAGCGAAAACCGTCAGTCAGCCTATGATATTACTAAGTACCTATATTTGATGATATTATCGTGAATAAAGTTATAAATTTATATATTTACCTATTTACGTGGAACCTTGTTTTAAATTTTCAATCCTTAGCTATAAAAGTTGAACATTTTATAACTTTTTAACTACAAAATAATTATTACATTTTGTCAAAATTCGAACTTTAAATGCTCATAAAATTAATGTTGCTTATGTATTTTTAATATTTTTCAACTGCTATTGTAACAATATATCAGGAGCCTTGCATTACATTTACCCAATATTTTACCCGAAATTTACAATGTCCGTAAACAGCCCAAAAAAAGTCAAAATATTTTCAAAATTTTATGGTGTATAAAAAATAAAAATATAAACGTTAAGTGAAATTTTCATGTATCTACAGTTATTCATTTTTGAATAACAATAAAATAACAAAACCGCTATTATTATGAGAAATCGAGTGAATATCCAATGTTGTAAAAATATGAATTTCAAACGCTCATAAAAATTTACTTTGATTTGCTTATAGACATTTTTTTTTTTTGATAAAGGTAGATAAAGTCATGAGGAATCTTGTATTACATATTCAAATCTTAGTTTTAAAAAGAAAAGTTTTTATGAATTCTCAACTCAAAATAATTTGCTAATTTTCGTGATTTTTCCGTATTTTATCAAGATTTGAACTCTCCGGGTTAGGTATCCCGGGTTAAAATTTGGATAAAATTAGATATTTCAACAATGAATAAACTGGCAATTTTATTACGTTATATTTTAAATTATTGTAAATTAAACAATACTATAATAATACAATCTATTATAATAATAATAATTCTTTATTAATAGAATAAATTTTAAATTCCAAATATTCTGAGAAGTACAGTGATTGTAATGCAAAAGTACACGTTAATTTGTTTGTTTTTAAACGATATAAAACAAAGTAGGTATATATTATAATATTGAAACATGAGTCTATTAAAGTATCTAAATAGTTTACAGAATTAAAATAAAGTAATAATAATTATTATTATTATAGGTGAAATTTTAATAACTTTATGTAGTTTAATTATTTTTATACTAGGTATCTATCAACTGGGATGACGTTTACTGCGTTACATTTTGAATTTAAAATAGGTAAAAGTACTGTTGGTGAAATGGTGCGAGAAACTTGTGCTGCAATATGGAACACGTTGCAAAAGGAAGAAATGCCTGAACCAACTACTGAACATTGGTTGGAAATATCAAATACATTTTATACAAAAACCAATTTTCCCAACTGTCTTGGTGCTGTAGATGGGAAACATATTCGTATACAAAATCCAAAAAACACAGGCTCACTCTTTTTTAACTACAAACAATATTTTTCAATCATTTTAATGGCAGTAGTTGATGCCAATTTGAGTTTTATTTACATTGATGTAGGATCTTACGGTAAAGAATCAGATTCTAATATTTTTAAGGAAAGTTCTTTTGGAAAAAAGTTGTATTCAAATGCCCTTAATATTCCTGGTCCTATACGTTTACTTAGTTCGCAAGGTTCACCACAGCCTTATGTTTTTGTTGGTGATGAGGCATTTGTCCTTCACACAAATTTATTAAGGCCGTATCCACAACGAGGACTCAACGACGAACGTAGAATTTTTAATTACCGTTTGTCTAGAGCTAGACGCACTGTAGAATGTGCTTTTGGAGTACTTGCCAACAAATGGCGAGTATTACATAGGTACTACTATTTTAGTATGTCCCGAATTTGTCGACGATATAGTAAAATCCTGTTGTGTCTTACATAACTTTGTCCGAAAAAGAGATGGATATAATTTTGAAGATATGGAAAGTGAATGCAACGACATCGAGGTAAGAGGAACGGGTTCTTGGTCCAATGGGATTGAAATACGAGAAACGTATGCGGAATATTTTGTACATGAAGGTGCGTGCCATTTCAAAATCGCGTACTTTAATCTAGTACGCTATATAGTTAGTATTTTTATTTACTGTTAATTTTAATTTCGGTTGTTCGTTGTTACTTTTACTTTTATGTATAATTTACAATTTTGATTAAATAAGCGCACTAGGTAATTATTACTAAATAATTCAACTGCTCAATATTCGTTGTTATTTTAAATAATTAATTAAATGACCAAAATACTTTAATATCATTAATCATTATAATACGTACCATGTGAAGAAAAATAAAACAAATGCTAATACATATTTTATTTGTGTGAATTTTTTTTTTATTTAAGTTGTAGTTACGTGAGTATAATAATACAATAGTACAATATGCATTATTATAATAAATAAGGCAAGAACGCATGCAATACGCAGGTCGGTAGTAATTTGTGGGACATCTGTGTTAAATATTTAAATGTATAAAAACTTATATTAAAATAATAATTACCATATTCGTCTTTTTGGGTGTCCAAAAGTTCACACCAGTTTCCAATGTACATGTATTCTGCTACGTTACGCCAACATGTATTTTTTACATTTTTGTCCATGTAATCTTTGCTCGCTATATCCCATAGGCAAGGATTACTTTCAATCAAAATAATACATTTTTCGGTGTCCAAAATTTTCAAACTATTGTTTAACAAGTGTTTAAAACCACAAACATACACTACGAACAAGTGATGTTGAATGAAAATAATCAAGCCAATTTACCAAACTATAGGTAGGTATATAATATTTTGGACGACCCAAAATTAATTAAAATTAATGAAATAATATAAATAACCAACAAAATTATACTTACTACGGCCGGTAACACAGGTAATATAAATATGTACTATTAATACATATATTATATATATTTATATAACATAATACCTATATTAGGTACCTATAACTTAATAATTAATAGTACCATAAATTTACAGTTGACATGCTCGTAATGAAA
>NC_042493.1:40411494-40436043 GCF_005508785.2 Acyrthosiphon pisum | reverse complement strand
AATAATGGAGGGCTATACTATTATAATATAAATCAGAAATTTACAATATTATTCGACTATCGCGTCCGCCTTTTCGTGATACACATATTATAACCCTTTAAGTCCCGAATTTTTTTTTTTTTTGAAAAAAATTTTTTTTTGTAATTTTTGTAACTTTTGGGGTATAACTTATGTACATTACCAATTTTGTGAATTTTTGACTTTTGGTTAATGAGTTATAGGTATGGCATTGTACAAGGCCATTGGGCGTTAACGTAGTCAAAATTTGATACATAATAATTTTGTACAAAACTACAGTTTGATGTATAATACAACTAAAAAATAAATTTAATCATAGAAATGTTTATATTTATATAGCATATAAATTGTTTAACAAAATAAAATGTAACCCTCTACAAAAAATTTGAAAAAAAGATATTATTTTATAAATTTATAAATAAAAAACAAATTTAAATAACATCAAACCTTAAACAGTAAAAATTAAAACAATTTTAAATGGTTATAAATTTAAATAACGTCAAATCTTAGACAGTAAAAATTAAAACATAACAAACAAATTTAAATGGTTAATAATAAATAACATCAAATCTTAGATAGTAAAAATTAAAACAATTTTAAATGGTTATAAATTTAAATAACATCAAATCTTAGGCAGTAAAAATTAAAACATAACAAACAAATTTAAAAGGTTAATACTTAATAATAAATAACATCAAATCTTAGACAGTAAAAATTAAAACAAAATCAAATTTAAAACTTAAAAATCCTTTTTAAAATGTACTATTGTACTCAGTCACTTTTATTTTTTTTATTACACATTTGTAGGAACTTCATTTTCTTCATGGTATAAACTAAAACATTCGTTTCTATTTGTGAAACACAAGTGAACTTTACATTTTCTACAAAATACATGAGTGCGGAGCTTGCATCCATTATACTTGCAACGAATGGCATTATCTAATTTGTCAAAATGAGGTAGATGACCTACATAATCATACCTTACTTCATCAAATGGTCGCTGGTCAATTCTTTTAATATTTTTTTTGGGTGTTTCTGGAGTAGAGGATAGTGATGGTGATGATGAAACTGGGCTACATCTAGGTCTTCCTCTCTTCCTAACAACAATATTATTAACCAAAATAAGAGTTTCAGACAAACGCTCTTTGAAATGTAGTAAGTCCATAATATGTTTTTTATCAACATTCAAATGCTTACAATCCATTTTATATTCTAGCCAACTATTGACTGTGGCCATATCAAAAGCATGTGTAACCATTCTTAAAGTCCATTTTCTTGATTTTATAAAAGTTCTAAAGTAACTTACTAATTGGTCATGTTTGTCAACGCCTCCCATTGATTGGTTGTAAAGTTTCACTATTTCTGGTCTGTTTATTAAAATGTATTTTTTTTTCTTTTTTATCATACCTAGAAACTTCATCTGGAGTCCCTGAAGTTATAAAATTTGAGCCTAATAAAACTGGTTTGTTATCATACCACTTAACAAGTCCAATTTTGCTGTTGGGTACATCAGAACTTACCTCAAATGTAGTCCCACGGCCCATTTTAGATAATTCTTTATCAGTCAAAAATGGTGGTTTAACAAATCTATTAACTCTGATAGTTCCAGCAGCAAAAATTTGTTTATGTTGTAATGCATGAAGTAGGTTATAAGATGTGAAAAAATTATCCATGAATAAAAAATGTTGATTTTTTCCTAGTAGATCCGTAAGATGTAAAACAACAGCACTACCTAAACCATATTTTTTTTGCATATCTTGATTTAGTTCTGTAGTAGATCCTTGGTATATTATAAAGTTATAAACCAGACCATCTTCGCCACATAATAAGAACAATTTAATTCCCCATGGATTTGGTTTACCTCTCATGTACTGTTTTGCACTGAGTTTTCCTTTAAATGGAACCATTTGTTCATCAACACTTATATTCTTCTCAACGGGTAGTTCATTACATATTTTTTTCAATAAATCATAAAGTGGTCTTACTTTTATAAATCGGTCTGTATTGTTTGTAGGAATTGTGTTGTTGTCAATAACATGAAAATTAAACCGTAATTCAAAAAATCTATTTCGTGTCATATTATCAGCAATAGTATTTATTCTACTTTTTTGTTCCCAATACATACGGATTCGGGGCAAATTTAATACACCCATGTATAAGTGAATACCTACAAATATTTTCATTTCTTTTGAATTAGTGGGTTTCCAATTTAATCTCCCTATTTGTTCAGCATAAGTATTAGTATAATTTGCCATATTTTCAAACTCACTTTCTGGAAAATATTTTAAAAAGTAGTCAAGTGGTGTAGGTGTACTATTAGGATACAAGCGGTCACGAGGTTTTTTCAAAGTAATTTTTGGAGGAACAAAAGGTTGTTTTTTCCACCGAATATTGCACTTATCTATATACGCCAGACTAGAAGTTGTAGGAGTATTAGTTTCAGTAATTTCATTGGTAACTGTTATATTTTCTACCTCAGTATCAATAGATTGGTCAACAGCAACTGTTGCACTTCTCAATGTTTGATTTTGTGACTGATATCTTGTCACTGGATCAGTATTCACTGGCTACAAAGTGTAAGCAATACATAATATACTTTACTTCCTACAGTAATGTAATAATCTACATTGAATACTTACAACTATTTCATCTTCCTTGTCATCATCCTCATCTAATAGTAAATTAAAATCACCATCATCAAAATTGGTCATAAGACAATCAAATTCACTTGATTTAAAATATTCATCGTCTTCATCAGATAAATCGGATAATTCTGAATTTGTACCGTCTCCTAATAGCTCCAAAATATAATCATCTGCCAAAATACTATGGGATGCCATTTCTAAAATAATGAAGTAAATAATATTCACTTGAAACTATTATAAATATTCAAAAATTATAATATAAAGTTGTAACTTTTTTCATACATACCAAAAGATCATCAATAAGGAAACACAAAAGCATATAGTACTATATTGTTTTTAAATTAACTTTTAAGGAATACAATAACAAGTTCACTAATATAATTAATATTATATTATTATATGATTCAATTAATTAGGTGCCTATTACAAAAACATTTAGCAAATGAAAAAATGAAAAATGTTCATAACAAGAAATTTAAACTGATAAAAGTATAACGTGTTTTGATATCACGAACGCCCAATGGCCTCCTCGGAGGCCAAACAATCAACACCCATTGTGCACTATTTGGAGGTAAAAATTAAATTTCGACCATTTGTCGTCAATATTTTATATATTTTCAAGGAGATTACAAAAAATCAGATTTTTATAACGACATTTGAGCGAATAATCAACAATAAAGAAACTGATAACAATAAAATTCAAAATTCTTAAAAATTATTTTTCTAAGTTCAATTAAGTCTTAAACAACAATTTAAACAAGTGTGTTTATATTTTTAAATTGATCTACACATAATTTCACATATTATTCATCAATTAATTAGTTACTACCGTTTACAAACGATTTTTTATCAATTTATATACTTAATGGCCTTGAGGAAGGCCAATGGGACTGAAAGGGATAAGTTGTAGTTACGTGAGTATAATAATACAATAGTACAATATGCATTATTATAATAAATAAGGCAAGAACGCATGCAATACGCAGGTCGGTAGTAATTTGTGGGACATCTGTGTTAAATATTTAAATGTATAAAAACTTATATTAAAATAATAATTACCATATTCGTCTTTTTGGGTGTCCAAAAGTTCACACCAGTTTCCAATGTACATGTATTCTGCTACGTTACGCCAACATGTATTTTTTACATTTTTGTCCATGTAATCTTTGCTCGCTATATCCCATAGGCAAGGATTACTTTCAATCAAAATAATACATTTTTCGGTGTCCAAAATTTTCAAACTATTGTTTAACAAGTGTTTAAAACCACAAACATACACTACGAACAAGTGATGTTGAATGAAAATAATCAAGCCAATTTACCAAACTATAGGTAGGTATATAATATTTTGGACGACCCAAAATTAATTAAAATTAATGAAATAATATAAATAACCAACAAAATTATACTTACTACGGCCGGTAACACAGGTAATATAAATATGTACTATTAATACATATATTATATATATTTATATAACATAATACCTATATTAGGTACCTATAACTTAATAATTAATAGTACCATAAATTTACAGTTGACATGCTCGTAATGAAAAATTAATTATATCTAAGTAATAAGTATATCTGTATTATGTGAGGCATTTTTACATTTTATTATATTACTTACTTACTTACCTTATCTACCAACTTATTTCTACACGCTGTCCAAAAGAAAAGACACCAGATTTTCATATTCAGTAGAATAGATTTGATCAAAAAAAATTAAAATTAGGTAGGTATATTTAAAACATCAGCTTATTTACAAATAAAAAACAGTGTAATTTTGGGTTATGAAAGTTACTAGAAACTTGAGCCCCACTATTGGAATTCTTATTTTTTAATGCATAATTGTTCGGCTATAGCGTTCATCATGAACACACGTACACTGCATCGTATCGTATTCATTCCGTTATCGCTGTGCGCTCTCATTAGTAATTTATTACGGTCACTATATTGTCTAACAGTTCCAATTTTATAATAACATCATTACGATGAACAACGTTCAGAAAACTGGTCCCGTTTCGCCGCGTACACCAAAACCCACAAAACGAAATTTGTCATCCTCGTCAATTTCGCCAAGTCAAAATGACAAAAAAACCAAAGTCTATGTTACACCAAACCGTTTCGCCCTACTCGCCTCTAATGACACCAACGACGTAGCAACAACTACGCCCTTAACCAACCTCACGAAGGATCCTGTGAACTCGCCTTGCATTGAACGAGACAAGGGGCCTCCAGCTCCACCAATCCATATTAAGAACATAAAAAACTACTCCGCTTTCAATAAGGTATTAACCAACATCACCGGCCCAAATGGCTTTACCTGTAGGTCAACGCCGTCATACATAATCATACAACCTGCAAATCGGGAATATTTCAATAAAATTATTGACCACCTACACGAAACAAATGCTAGTTTCCATTCATACACCCCCCGTCACCTCCACCCATACAGGATAGTTATCGGAAACCTACACTTTTCCACCTTAAGTAATGACATTTCTAGTGCCTTAGCTGAGTTAGGACATTCAGTTAAACACATATACAATGTTAAGAATAAAAACAAATGTCCTTTATCTTTTATCATTATATTTTTATTAAAACATAATTTAACATATTTAGATTTTTGAATACTGCCAAGGGACTAAACCATTCTCAGTCATGAAGTAATTACTGAGTACATCTCTTACATTTTTGGCTGAGGCTGTTGCCTGATTTCTTCTCATTTCCCCTGGGGAATTTCCTGGGTCACTTTCAAGTCTTGTAATAGACAACATATCTTCCGTTTCAAAGCCGTCTCGGTCGCGTACGAAATTGTGTAAAACTACACAAGCTTTCACTATATCCGTAGCAAAGTCTGGATCTAAGTTAATTGCACGATGGAAGATTCTCCATTTGTTGCTTAATATTCCAAATGTGCATTCCACGTACCTGCGTGCTCTAGATAACCGATAGTTGAATATCCTCTTCTTGATTGTTAAACTATGTCCACCGTACGGTTTTAGGAGATGCTTATGTAATCCAAAAGCCTCATCTCCTACTAGATAATAAGGAATTTTTTGGTCTTGCTAGCCTGGAAGACACTTGTCTTCAGGTATATCCATGGTGCCGTTAACAATAGATCTCCACAATTGACATTTTTGAAAAACGTTAGAATCGCAGTCCTTTCCATACGCTCCAATATTTGCGTAAACAAATCGGTAATCTGCATCCGCTACAGCCATCAGAACTATAGATGAATATCCTTTATAATTTATATGCATTGAATTTAGGGGATGGACTATTCTGACGTGTTTACCGTCAACTGCACCAATACAATTTGGAAAGTTGGCGCGAGTTTCGAATTTCTTGGCAATTGATTTCCATTTCTCTTTATCTGGAATGCATTCTGATCGTAGCACTGACCATATAGCACAGCAAACTACTCTAACGATCTTGCTGATAGTTGAAACCCCGAGGAGAAAAGTATAATGCAAATCCACGAAAGAGCAACCACTAGCCAAGTACCTAAAATAGATAAATAAAATATTTTAATTAGAAAAATTAAAAAAAAAAAATGTTCACAAAACATTTTTTTAGATTAATACTTAATAAAAAAAAAAAATAGGAATACATATTATAATACTTATATTTTATATATACATATTGTTGGTTTGTATTAAATAGCTGTATGTATACATTTTTACATTTTCAATTTTATTTTTTAAGTCAACGTTTATATGCCTTTATTTTTTTTCGACACAACATAAATTAATCAATAAATACAATATAAGTATGATAAAAAAAAATATAAATATAATTAAAAAATATCGCATCTACACATTGAATAGTGAAATTATATATTTTTTCGATTAGTTAGTTACTTCAATTCTTGTTTGTAGGTAAATATGTTCTAAAAAAGTGGACGCAAGTGAGAGACTCGTACCGAAAATCCTTAGGAAAAACTAAGGCTGCTAAGAAATCTGGATCTGGGGTGGTAAGTGTAAAAGCCTACGTTTATTCATCTCAGTTGCAATTCCTCGACAAAATATTCCAAGAAAGAAATACAGAAGACACTTTGTCACAAAATATTGACGATTGTGGTGATGAGGATACCATGGTTGAAACAGGAGAGGATCCTGTGGAACAAGTTCCAAGTACATCGAGTGATGGAGCGGCTGAAAAACCTAAATCACCTTTCAAAAAACCCGTTACAAAGAAACGAAAAATGGATCCTGTTAAATTAGAAATGATTTCAGCCTTAAGAGAACCAGTAAATCGGCACCTCTCATTTTTCAAAGGATTACTCCCTTCTCTTGAAGATTTTAATGAAATTGACACAATTGATTTTCAAATGGAGGTATTAAAAATCGTTAAGAACATCAGGGAGCGGAAGTGTCAGCAGCAAACACAACCGGTACACAACCGACATCCACCTTTATGTAGTAGTTCAGTTTCCCAGCTACAAACTGAACCGCAAATATCCGCTGGTCAATACTATGAGAATACAGCCCACTATCTTTCAAGCCCAAACCCTAGCTACAGCTCGGTTTCCGATGATAGTTCAGATCATTTTTTTAATTTAAATTGAAATATGTAACCAAATATATTAAATTGTATAATTATAATATTTAATTTCATTATTTAGTTCATTTGTCATTTCAAAATATTATTATCAAAATATTATTTTATTTAAAAATAAATGCATTTCTGTTTAATTATTCATTCTAATAATTTATCTTATTGACTTACCTCAAAGTGATGGCTAACATCTGAACTGGTTGAATACATTCGCGCATAAATGTATCTTGGCGTTGAATACTGTCCTTTAACTTCAAATGTAATTCATCAAATGATGTCGTAGACATCCTGAAGTAATTTGAAAATTTGTCTTCGTGCTCCCTTAATTTTGGAAAAAGGGTATAAAATGCACCAAATTCCACCCGTTTGGTGAGGATAGGGTGTACCCAGTGCAGTCAATTATTCCTCTTTCGTTTTTTGATTCTTCTATAGAGAAATAACATGGCAGCAATTTGTCTTTTCTCCATAGTGAGCATTGTGGTAAAAGTGAGTAAAAAATTCAGTACTGCGTATTCGATGATTCGGTCGTGAAATCAAACCTTATACTAACCGAGTGTGTGTGAAGAGTTTTCATTCGTTTTAGGCGCTACCGAAAACGAATCGAATACGCACCGAACCGAATCAAACCGTATAAGTGTGAAGAAGTTACAAACTTGCCCAATTAGTACCAATTGATTATCAAAAAAAAAAAAAAATACGGTATCTATAAATACTGACCAAAAATAAATACGAAATGCTGAATAGACAAATTTTGTTTTATTGATTCTGTTACCTTTACCTAGTGTTAGTGTTATTTGAAGAATTGTACCTACTACCTATGGTTTTAATTTATTGTTTCTATAATTTGAATAATTTTTTCATTATTTAAAAAGTTTATGCTGTATTAATATAAAGTAATTAATTAATTAATAAAGTATATTAAGGTGTATATACTCCAGCTCAGTAAGTACAACACAGTAAGTTCCCATGACTTATTCGCACTTAAAGACTTTTGCTTTGTGCCTGGCAGTAGTGCAACAATACATTTTTCAACAACTACTAAATACATTTAAAAATAATTTGGCTTACATCTGCATGTCTTTAATTAGTTAATGGTTATAGTTTTTTTAAAGTGTAAATAGCTTGTCAATTATCATGAATCGTGTAAATGCTTGTGGAAAAAAAAAGCTAGTGGCAGTGAAAATAGAAAGAAAGCTAAAGAAAATGCCCAGAAAAATGCTTCAGTTGTTGCCAAAACGCCAAAATTGATTAACTATTTTTCCAAACAAGGGCATCAAAAGTGACAAGTACACTTATTGTTATTTATAAATTACTGTTAACTCTTTCCTTTGTTGCTATAACCCATATAGAACCTATAACTATATAACTAATAGGTTATAGCACATTAGCACCAATTACCCAGAAGTTTTTGTATTGAATTATATGATGTATATAGATGAATCTGAATTCATGAACACCGAAAACGATGTTGATGATCCACCACCAGTTCCAAGTTTGTGTAGTATGTCATACAATTAATATATTTTTAACTAAAAAAATCCTATTTTATGGTATTATTATATTTTGTGTTTTAATATTTTAATAGATGAATCTGAATCCTTAAAAACAGAAAACAATGTTGATGATCCATGCTATCCACCACTAGTTCCAAGTTTGTATAGTATGTCATAAGATTAATACATTTATAACTAAAAAATCTTATTTTATAGTATTATTATTTGTATTTTAATAGATGAATTTGAATACTTTAAAACAGAAAACAATGTTTATGATCCATCACTAGTTCCAAGTTTGTATAGTATACCATAAAATTAATATATTTAATTAAAAAAATCCTATTTGATGGTATTATTATTTGTATTTTAATATTTTAACACGTTAAGTGCCATGAGGCCGCCGGCTGCCGCACCATATTATTCCTAGGAGGCCATACGGCCGCGGGCTGCCTCAAAACCAATGTATATTCCTACCCGTATTATATGATTGGCGCTGTAGTTATACTTTTGAAAATAGCACTAGGACATAGAGGACAAAATTTACCATAGGTTAGCTATATTATTTACACTGAAACGAAAATTTAAACATAATATTTATTTTTCTTAACTTTCTACAATAAATTTTACTGTTTAATCAAAATGTTTTAAAAATTTTAAAAAATGTATATAAAAATGAAAATGATAATTACTTATAATTAATATTTTGAGTATACAAACATATTAAAACTAAAAAACAAGTCATACGTTTACAATATAAATTATTTTTATCATACTCGGTATACTTTTACCTTCAGCCTTAGCTTCCTTTTTACTTGGCATGATGTTTGAAAAAGCAATCGGAGCATGTATAAACTTCGCACTTGGTACAGAGAGTGGTTACTCTCATTGTATCTTTACAAGCCTGAACTGATCCATTTCTTGCAGCATTTTATTTATAACAATGAGTGCACCGTTTACGTATTTTACGGTTTCGGCTACATTTTTCGGATGTTTCTTGAAATTTGTGTTTCAATGATATCGAGCTTCTAGGTGGTGTTATATGTTCTTGAGTACCTTTTGGTTGGTCCAATCCAAGAATTTGGTCTACCAAAGCTTCACGAAATTGGGTGATGGACATTTTATTTTGAGGTGTTTTGGTATTATAAATAATAAGTGCATTTACTACGGATGTTCCTAATATAATTTCAGTAGCAACTTTATGATACCATCTTATCGATTTTCTCACAGGACTACTATAGCTTGACAACTGATCGGATAAATCTATCCCGGCCTTTCTAGCGTTATAATCAATAATAATTTTTGGTTTTACTACAGCTTCATTTTTTCTATTTTTTTTTTCTCGTGTCCACCATATTCAAATTATGACATGTTGATAGCATTATTACGTCTCGTTTGTCACGCCACTTTGCAACAACTATTCCATTAGAATTTTCTCTCCCTACAATTTTACCAGGTAATAATTTTGCTTTTGTGACTTCTGATAACTTCACTCTGTTTGATCTCAATGTACCAATTAAATTTCTATCTTTTGCTAAAAGTTCATTTGCTAGAACTATTGACGTATAAAAATTATCGGTAATAATTGTTCTACCAATATTTAAATACCGGTCACATAAATCTAAAACAACTATACATCCTAAACCTTTTCCTTCAGTTTGAGTTTTTCCTGCGTAAATTTGATATTATATGTGTGTCCGTCAGTTCCACAAAGTTTAAATAATTTTATGCCATATTTGTGGGCTTTACCTGGAATATATTGTTTAAATTTCAATCGTCCTCTAAATGGTACCATTGTTTCGTCTACTGCTATCATACTATCAGGTTCCAATGTTTTTTGAAAATTATCAAAAATTTTAACCACTAAATTTCTGATTTTGAAAATTCTATGTTTAAATGCTGTATTTTTCGTTTGTAGTAGAGAGGGCGAAACGCCCTCCCTGTTATCATTTGTATTTCGACTTGATTTTCGTCATCTCATAAACATCTGAGTATACTCTGTGTAAGTTCCGATGTGAATAAACATCACGATTAAAGATAGTATGGTTGCCCATCGAATCTAGAAAAGTGTCTACCGAAATGAATCTCCTTTATCAGTATTAAACAGCTGGAAATTTACGCTCTAGCGCTTATTTGTTGTAGTGATTCTAAATTCAATTACCTTTTAAATGTAAATTGTAGTTCCGAGATAGCCACTATGACATATAAGCGCTAGTGTTTAAGTTTCTACCTGTTTAATTTAACTTTAATACTGATTTTAAGAGATTCATTTCGCTAGACACTTTTCAAGTATAAGAATCATACGTCGATGGGCAACCATACTATCTATAGCCGTGATAAACATTAATGTTTAAATGCTGTATTTTTCGTTTAAGCCAGGGAGGGCAAAACGTCCTCCCTGTTAGCATATACATTTCGACTTTAAAGTCTGGTGCCGGGTAGCATGAACATTTACTGAACCGATAAGTCGTTATCGGTTCTGTAAGAATAAAACCGTTCTGTAAAATTGATAAATAAAAAACCAATAAACCGTTATCGGTTCGATAAGTTATAGGTCCGAATTCGGATTTGTAAAATTTGCAGAACCGTTTAAAAGATTCCTTATCATTTAATTTAAAATGTATTATCACTTAAAATTGTTATTTATTTATTTTCAACAATTATTAATTTTATCGAATTCCATATTGTTTATTCTTTCAAAACCTTTTAAATTTAAATAATTAATTGTTATGTCTTCGTCATCCTCGTCTGATGATTCCGATGAAGATATTATTCCTCAGATTTTAATAAATCTTCCAAGACCAAGGCGGTTTAGGGATAGGTCAAATCCGTTGCAGGACTATGACGACTTGGACTTCAAGTGTCGCTTTAGGTTAGAATTTTTTTAAGTCTGTTGTTTTCATTCTGCTGAGTTTAACAGTTTTTAATAAATTGTGTCATTTGCTGTTAATAGATTGTCGAAGGAAACATTTATGATACTTTTGCATATGATCGGTGACTCTATTAAACATAGGAGTTCATCTCTATCACCTGTACTTCAACTTTTAATTGCTCTGCGTTACTATGCTACTGGAGCATTCCAAGTATTTTTCAGAAACACAAATTATATAATTTATAAATAAGAAGTACAGTACGGTTTTTAATTATAGATGGTGTTAGGCGATCATATTCAGGTTCATAAATCTACTGTTTATAGAGTTATTAAAACAGTGTCCACAGAAATTGCTCGATTACGTCCACATTTTATTGAATTCCCTAGTACTGTTGCAGAGCAACGAAGAGTTCAATTAGGATTTTTCAGATTACATCAATTTCCTCGTGTTATTGGTGCCCTAGATTGTACGCATATCAGAATACAATCACCTAAAAGTGATATCGGCGAACAGTTCCGTAATCGTAAAGGGTATTTCTCTTTCAATGTCCAAGCAATATGTGATAGCAATTTAAAAATATTGGATATTGTAGCGAGGTATATTTAAATTGTTTTTAACTTCATTAAAATAATCATCCATTATTACGTTTCTTGTTACTTTTCTATTTTTATTTAGATGGCCTGGATCTGTCCACGACAGCACTATCTTTGATAATAGTTTGATACGAGCAAAATTTGAAAATAACGAGTTTGGAAATACTTTTTTGCTTGGTGATGGAGGTTATCCTTGTAGAAATTATCACCTAACTCCTTTATTGAATCCAAGAACTGAAGCCGAACGCAAATATCAAGTATATTTTGAATACATTTAAACGCTAGCGCTTGCCACACTTTTTTCAGTGGCGTGCCGAGAGGGGGAGGTTATGGGTTATAACCCCTCCTATTGCCTTTTTTTTTATCCAACCTACAGTAAAAAAAACAACTCATTCGAAATTTATACCTCCTCTTTTGTGTGTGGTGAGGTTAAGTTTGATTTACCTTTACCTAAAACTGTTTTAATTTATAACTTACAACTATAGTCTATAGGTACCTACGTCCTACATGGCTAACGCCACTGTTTTTTTTTTAAAACTATTATTTGTTTTGATAGAAAGCTCAAATTGGTTCAAGGAATGTAGTGGAAGGATTGTTTGGGGTTTTAAAGAGAAGATTTCCTGTTCTAGCAGTTGGAATTCGCACAAAACTAAGTACTACTATGGCTACTATCGTTGCTACAGCAGTTCTGTATAATTTTCTTCTAAAAGAAAAAGATGAGATACCTCAAGAAATTGATAATCATTTAATTGATATTGAATTACTTCAAGAGATACCAACCTTGCCTATTCGACAGTTAGGAAATGCTGAAAGATCACATTTAATAAATACTGTGTTTTCTTGACATAATCATTAATTTGTAAAATATTTTTATTTTTAAATTTTTAAAACATTTTTTTGTTTAATTAGTCTATTATTCATTTTTTAGATAACTTTCTGTAACAAACAATATAAAAATTAACTGAATTACTATATAACAAAATAAAATTAAGTAAAAACTAGATACATTAATAAAAATAAATCATAATTATAACATCCTGTTCAATAAAATTAGTAAACTTTAAACAAAATAATTAATAAAAACTTTAAATTAATCAACAAAATGAAACTTATTGTTCTTACAATATATCCTAATTTTTTTTTACTTATTTTATAACTTAACAAAAGGTTATTTTTAATTTTAAGGTATTTTTCTGTATTATCAAATTTAAATAAAAATAAACTTTTACTACACATATAATAAAATAACAAACACACATAATATATAAGTATAAGTAATATAAATATAATAATATAAGTATTAATTAATAATGGGGCTACCGATTCATTTAGATCTTCAACATTTTTAGCATTAAATGTACCTTTTTTCCAATTCTAAGCTGACAAATTTTTGTTCAAGTGTAGCCTATAAAAATATTACGATAAGCATACTTTTTAATACTTGAGTTATTCAGAAATTAAAACCTACCAACTTACCCTTTATAGTCTTCATTTTCCGATTGAAGTTTTTTCTGTAAAACATATTTAAAACATCATTATTTTTTTATTTATTAATAGCTTTAAATTTAGTATAATATTTTTTTTTTGTAATTTTTAAATACTTACAACTTTTCCATTTGACAAAATAATTTTTGCTTTTAATGTGTCCTACAAATATTTTATTATAATTAGCATGTATAGTTTGTACAATACACAATTAAATAAAGATTTTAGGTTACTTACAATCTCACTGGTTAATAACTTTTTTTCATTTTCCAATGCCTCGTTATCGTCGTAAATATGTTTCAGCTCAGTCTTTTTACTATTTAATTCATAGAGAATCGATTTATATTGCTGTATAAAATATTTACCCATAATTGTAATGTAAAATTAAAATAATTATACCATAAGTTATTTTATTTTATTATATTATTTTGTATAGGTATGTAATGTATACATATCACATATGTTACATATTTATTTATAAACATAAATTTAAATTTTTAAATAATTTAATACAAATATTGATGTATGATCAAAATATAAAATTATGATTATTGAATATACCTGTCTTATATGATCCATTTCTGCAAGTGATTCTTGGAATGCAAATTTGAAAAATTCTGATTCCGTGATCTTTTCCGTGTTGTTGTTTTTTTTGTACTCAGTGTGCAATGTGCCAACGTCTTCAAGAATATCAATTTTAGAAAAATCCATATTGATATCCAAAATACACAAAAATTAAATATTGAAAAAGTTAAATTGTTGCACCAACGTGTTAATATAAACCCCGAAAATACAACTGATGACAAGAACAAATGTCATGTGAATTAAACCTTCACACATCAAAGATAAAATGTCTGGTGTCGTAGATAAGATAAAAACCCATTCGGTTTTTACTATGATGTGCTATTTTTTAAAAAATAATGTACTACTATACTCGTAAATTATTTACCTGTATGACAGGTCTATCTGCCAATTAGCAGCTTTCTGTGGTAAGCTATACAATACAATTGTAATAAGCTTTGCAATGTTTTTTTGTTAATTTTTTTTAAATTTGTAACATGCCTACCATATTTAACAAAAACGAGTATGCCGATATGTTGGCAGTTTTTAATGAAGTAGGAAGGAGTACATTAAAAACATCTCGTTTGTACTTACTAAGATGCCCTCAGAGGAGACAGCCATCAAGGCTACTTATGCGAACATAGACAAATGTTTACGCGAAAAAGGTAATATTAAGCATTTAATTTTTAAATACTTGATCATAAAATATGTATATGTATATGTGTTTTAACATAAAAATTTGAATATGCTTAGTAGGAATTTTTACTAAGAATTAAAAAAAGCTCCCAATTGGAATTAAATTATTAACCAACCTCAATTTCATATTACATTTATTACCTACCAAAGTATGCAATCATATTAATTAATATCAAAATAACAAAACAAAACTAAAAATTGTTTTAAAGTTAATACTCTTTAAAATAATTATAAATAAATTATAATATGTACACATTTGTAATTATATAAACGATTTTAAAATTTTATTTATTTTAAGATGGTGCAAAAAAAAAGCCTTAAAGGCATAAGAACGTTGTTTTAAGAAAAAAAATAAAAATATATATCTAATAAAATATAACAAAATCCTTGCCTTAGAGTAGCATATACTTAAACAGTATTATAATTAAAACATTAATTTAATTTACACAGTAACACAGTATACAATATCTCGTAAAAACAATACAAAAATTAACTTTAAAAGTAGTTATAAAATAATTAACAATATTACTAATTAAATTTTATCATTTAAGGTACTTTTCCGACCGGTGTAAAAAAAGGAAAATCTCTTTCTGCGTTGGATGAAAATCACCAATGTAGTGTTTTAGCTGCGTTTGAACTTCAACCACATGCATCAATTAGAATGATAGCTAGTCAAACAGATATTAGTTGTTCTTTGGTCTACCGCATCTTACATCAAAATTCTTACCATCCTTATAAAATCCATTATGTACAAGGGTTAAAACCGACAGACCCAATTTGAAACAATCCAAATTGGACACGTGAAACAAATGCACAAATTAGATGGTCAATCAATGTTTGGTGTGGGATTTTTAATAATCAGTTAATCGGACCATATTTTTACGACGGTACATTAACTGGTCTTCGGTACCTTGATTTTCTGATCAATATTTTGCCTGATTTGATGGCTTATGTACCCGATAAAGTTTGTGACAATATGTGGTTTCAGCAGGATGGTGCTCCACCTCACAACGCCAATGTAGTTAAGGATCATTTGAACCAGCAGTATCCATCACAATGGCTTGGTACAAATGGTCATATATACATATAGCCTACATACTATATGAATGTTAATACTTAAACAGACAAGATAATAGATATTGTGTGATCATCAATGTTGTAGGTATACATTTTGAATCACGAAATTCATTTCGAAAGCTACTTTTACCTATAAGATAAAATAAAATGATAAAATATTAATTAATAATATCTATTAATATTAGAATATAAAGATTTTATTCAGTTATATTTACATTTTGAGGTAAGACTTTCTATTTGATTTTTTTTTTTGACAATGTATGTTGCGGCACATCAAACATTATGTTACTTGTAGTAATTGGATCATATTTTATGGAACTACATACAAGATAAAATACAATTTAAATAGTATGTAATATAATTAATAAATATATAGTATAATCAAATTATTATTATTATTATACTTACATTTTACACATAGACTCTTTTGACAGTCAGTGACGGACAATAAATGCTCAGTCATTGTAATGACACATTGTATTAAAAATAACCAATTAATTCAACTTGTAAGCTTTATTATAGTAATTTATTTATTAATAAATCAATATTCATATCTACAATATCCACATCTACATATTTTTCATAAAATCATCTGAATGGTGAATTATTGTTTTCATTTAGTATATTAAAATAAGCTAGACACAAAGATATGTATAGTAAACTAAACCAGTTGACAAAAATTCAAACGCACTAATTACAATGACTTCAAAATATCAACTTGATTGAAATAATGAAATAATTAGATGCGTATTTAAATTTAGTTTAACTTTTTGTTTTAAGTGTTTTAACTGTCATATAAAAATATTATGAAGAACTAACACAAGCTTTATCAGATTATCAACCAACAACCACATGGTATCTTATCATTTATCACTATTATTTTAAGGTTATAAATTATAATCACTAACTTTAGAAATCTGTGATTATAATATCTTATATTATTGATCAACAACACGGGCCAAGATAACTTACCATTTATTCTATTCTTAGTCCGTGGTCCGTAATAAACAACCAACGTCTTTATCAATTGGACATAATCTGTGATTATCATTATATATATTGTGTCATAGAATAATATTGTTTAACTGTGTAAGTTATGGGTGGGGACGATTTTTTTTTGTGTTAAACAGGTTATGGACGGGTAATAACTCATCTGCCACCGCGATTACGCTACGCAATACCGCAGGCAAGTGTGAACAGTAAACGCTAAAAGCGTCTTCTATTTTTCTATTACTGCGTTTTGAAATAACCGTATTCTGCCAACGGATTATTTAAAATGAAAAGTATAAACGCTAAAACGAATTGTAAAAATAGTATTATACATTTCTGGTAATAAGCATATGAATTATTTAATCAATAATTGAGGGTATCATTGTATTAATATAGTTTATACACTAGTACACAACTTATTATTATAATAAATACAATAAAAAAAATAGTTAGATTTTAACATGCACCTATTTCAAAATGTTCATATAAAATTATTTAAAAATGATTTATATTTTTTGAAATTATAATGTTTCTAACATAAACTAGATCGTAAGTTACTTAACGAGAATATTGATGTTTAAAAAATTTTAAAAAATCAGCCACTTGACTTAAATAAATGTTTTTACCATAAAAATTTTCTGAAAATCAAATTTACAAATTGGCTATTTTGGATATTTTGGAAATTTTTTATCAATTTTTAAGTTTTTTATTTTCAGTATTAAAAAATAAAAAATAAAAAATGCATACTAAAAATGTAGCGCAATTGTCTATGAATTATATTTAAAAGAAATTTTTTAAAAATATCAATTAGAACAAAAGTTATTTCATTTGTCAGATCTCAGATCTCGAAGATTTATTAAGATTATGAGGCTAAAAAAATTAATCGCTCACATTTCATTAGTTTGGCATCATCACATTATAAAAAATAACATTGTAAAATTTAAATAGCTTCTTCAACCACGTCTTCAAAAATTTCTTGAACAAAATAGTAAATACAAAACATTATTTCTTATAATGCTATATTTTTCGAAAATATTATTTAATATAGTGCTATACAACTTAATGTAATTTCCAAACAGAACACATACCCTAAAGGAAAACTTAATTTTTATACTTTAAATTATGAATATTATCCAGTGCATCGGGATTACCGACAACAGGAGGAACAGCAGGAACTGGATCTGGCCTTTCAACCAATGAACGCCCACGACCTCTGAGTCTTATAACACTACGAACATACACTGGCGGTGCTGAAGGCTGAGGTGGAATGTTGACCCTTAACGGATTTTGAGCATTTTATTTCTCTGGTAAACCAATCATTGTGTAATTTATATTTAAGACATGCGTAAATTAAATTTGTTATGTTACCATTAGGAGGTAATGGGCCTATTTGTCGATCCAAATAGCCTCTTGCTGAGTAGGCTACTCGTCTCAAGTCATTGTGTATCGTAACGCCCATTCCATATTTTGTCCAAAGCATCAGCCAAAATGTGGTTGTTAATATCTCTGGATGTCACTATAGATCGACGAACCTATAATTATATATAGGTACATCATAAAAGGATTATCAAAATGTACTAACAATGTAAATTATCTTACTCTTTGCCCACTAATTATTTGCCAAGTTTCTTTTCTTACTCTGGCTTCAACAGAACGCAATCGATCTACAAATTATTGATATACATTAGTTTAATGTTCACACATATTATAATATCTGTTATTTAAATAAGATATTTTACTGTAGAAAGTCCACACAGGCGGGTGGCGATCTATAGTTGATCGCATGCTATGGAAGCTCTGGACGTAATTGTTTGTACGGATGTTTAATCCGTATACTCTAAAGCCCTGTTGGACGGATGATGTTGATCCAGTAATTACGAATGTAATTCAAAAATTCCATCTCATGGTTTAATATGTCCATTCGTGTTGCAACGTTTGTAATTGCCAGAAATGCTCCGGGAATATTGAAGTCTTCTGGCAATTCAGGGACACGCTCTGCTGGTAAATGTGGTAAAGCGTTAATCTATTACCAAAAACATGTAAACAAAATTATTGTTATCATATCAATTTACATTTCGGTGAAACATTTTTGTGATTTATTATTACCATTCTCGCTATTGTGGCCACATCATGACTTGCAGTCGTTAGTCTCTACATATTGTGCGTCTGAATGAACCGTACTATACTCTATCAAAAATAATTCATGTTAAAAAAAAAATCTAATTGTCTTAAGATGAAATTATAGTGTTTGAATATGTTACATACAGTTAACATAAAACAACATTGGTATTAAAATTGAATAGGTACATTATAACAGACTTTAAATTAGTAGACATACTAAAAACACTGAACTGGAACCAGCCGACATTCCGGAATTACCCTTTGAACAGTGTTGCGCAATGCAGTTTCAACGTCGGCAACAATAGTTATGTTTTCCCAATTAAATATTCCCTGAGGAAAATCATTTCTCAGGAATTGCCAAAGCCTCATATACATATTCTCCGTTCTGCAATTTAACAGAGCATAAACCACAGGAACGGACTAAAAAAACAATAGTAATTAATATTAAATTATGATAAAAAATTTAGTATTAACAGTCAACAGATCACTTACGATATTATCCAAGACAACATGAATTGTCACCAGTTGTAGGGCATCACCAGGAGCTCGTGGTATGACGCCAAAAGTTTTGTCTACAGCTAGAACTCGTGATTGATAGGTATATGGGGCAAACCTTTGCAAAAACTGCAAATTTGAAAAGTGCGATCCCACGGCGCGTGCCGTGGAGCGAGGCGCGTAGCTTGGTATAGCGCGGTACAACGAACGCGCCGTGGGATCGGTAGGGCGTGGCGTGGCATGGCATGGCGTGACACAGTGTGACCATTCCCGATGATTGTCGGTTTTCGTCTCCCAGATCAGGGGGTATGAACTTATACCTATTGAAAACCGTTCTTTAATAGTAGCATGTCAAAATAAATTGTCATGAATAGTAGTTGTGGAGATTGACACAAAAGCGCTAGTAGTCGGTTTTTAATTTTTATCAACATTAATAATATTATCATTACCTAGTATCATAGACAAAATAATTTCATAAGTCCATAGCGGCAATGCGGCACGGCGTTATTTGTTTAAAATTTTATTTAATAATGGTTTTCATTTTCATTGTCAGTTTCTATTTTCTTTGTCTATAGTTTCAGTCTACCAGTTTATAGTTTTGTACTTTGTCTGTAATCCACCGTCTGAACAAGACAATTATTAGCAAATACCATCGTACACCAAACATAAGGTAATAGACTTTTAAGTTTTA
Organism: Acyrthosiphon pisum; assembly: GCF_005508785.2. Taxonomy (NCBI): domain Eukaryota; kingdom Metazoa; phylum Arthropoda; class Insecta; order Hemiptera; family Aphididae; genus Acyrthosiphon; species Acyrthosiphon pisum. Next base: position 40,415,743 of record NC_042493.1, on the reverse strand, counting down.
ATTGACAACCCAATTGACAAATATATGAGTTCGATTTACAATAATAAAAAATAAACACCTATGTTATTTAAATTTCAGCATGGTTTTTAAGAAATATATGGTTAAAAACTGTTCAAATTCTGGTAAAAGAAAATATTTATTCCCAATTAATGACTTGGACTTTGCGATGTGGGTAGAAAGAGCTGCTAATCCTGTCCTCCGTCGTCTTTCAAAGGAAAAGATCAGGAAAACCTATCAAATTTGTGGAAAACATTTTGAAACCATGTGTATTAGTCCTGGAACAAATAAAAAACTAAAATACCGATCCCTTCCAACTTTAAATCTTCCACGTAACATTTTGTCCTTAATGTATGTTTAGCATGTATATTTTCAATGTTGTATCAATATAATCTGGTTAAAGTATGTATTTATTTAAATATTTAAACATAATAATGTCTTATGTTTCTATATTAGGTAATTAAAGAATATACTTTTATTAATTTCTTTGGTTTTTTAAAAATTTTTAGAATTTTAGAATAATTTGATTATTTAAACATTTTAACAAAGTAATACCTCATACTTAATTCTATTTTGTTGCTTCTGTTTGTATGTAATATATGTAGCTATGTATCAATATATTTATCAATCTGGTTAAAGTATGTATTTATTTAAATACAATAATATCTTATGTTTCTACATTTGGTAATTAAAGAATATATTTTTATAAATTTCTTTGGTTTTTACAATTTTAGAATAATTTGATTCTTTTAACATTTTAACAAAGTAATACCTTATACTTACCTGTATTTTGTTCTTGTATTTGTATGTAATGTATATATGTATGTATGTATGTATGTATGTATGTATGTATGTAATATATGTATATATGTACTGTGTATGGAATATGGATGTATGTATTTCATAACTTAAGAGGCTGTCATCGCACTCTTTGTTTTCTCTCTCTGGCTGACACGCAACATAGACAAAATGTATTTACGCAAAATCATTTTTTCTATGTGTTTAAGTAATCTTAGAGCAAAGTCACCCATGACAAAAAAGATAGAGAATAATACTTTAGAGGGAATGACATATCGATTTGTCCAAATATTGTCTCAAAACAATTTAAACATCATTTAAATTTACAACATTTTTTTATTTATTTTGAAAGTGGAATACAAAGTCAAATAATAATAAAATATAAAATTGATATATTATTCTCTATCTTTTTTGTATAAGGTGACTTTGCTCTAAGATAACTTAAACGCAAAGAAAAAATTATTTTGCGTAAATGCATTTTGTCTATGTTGCGCGTTTGCCAGAGAGAGAAAACGAATAGTGCGCTGACATCCTCTTAAGATTTAATTTGCTCATTTATACCTTTTTTTTTCCTGTTTTAACCGACGACGCCGCGGGGACTACTTTCGCGTTCTTCCGCGAGATGCATGTTTATACCTAGTAGAATCAGTTTCAACTACATTAAATTGGTCTAATAGAGTATCACCATCAGTATTGAAACAAAGACCTATACAATATAATGGTGAGCCATTTCAGATAAACCTTGATTTTTTTTTAAATTGTATACAAATTATTGTGTGTGTTGTTATATGATATAGATGATATAAATAGTATTGAACCAATGGAAACAACATCATCAGCGCCCAATAATACTCTGTAAATTCAAAATCCTACCGACCATTCATTAACAGTGATATCAGAGAATATAAACCAAAGTATGTCATACAGTAGAGATTATTTTACATAAAATATGTTAACAATAAAATATTATGTTTTATTGAACATTAATTTTAATATCTGTTTTAAGGATTTGGCTGCAAGAAGAATTTGTTCAATGTTTGTAAGACTGTAAATGATGAAGACACAGCAAAGGAAGTGCCAGCAAAACTAAAAACATCATTATTAGGAGTTATAAATACCAAACGGCAATTTCAGTTAACACCGAACTGTAAAAAGTTATACTTGTCAAGCGTAAAATTAACTAAAAAATTAAGTAGTTGTTCAAAACAAATTAAAACTTATAAGAGTAAGGCAAGAATGGCTCACAAATGTTCAATAGATGATTCGCTTATCCAACTTTTTAATAAAGTTGAAAAAAAACATACGGTTTCATCATATCCCAAGTCAAGAACCAGTCAAAGAAAGTCCAGGGACGAAAATTTATTTTAGACGACAAGATCTTAGCTCTTTCAATCTACAAGCAAAGTCCAAAGGCATATAGATATCTTTCAACAATATTTTCATTGCCCTGTCAAAAAACCAAAGTTTTGTAATTTTTTAATGTAAAAGTTTTTTTTTTTTTTGACTGGTATAAATCCACATATAATTGATCATATAAAAAATAGAGTAAAACATTTAAATTTAATGGATATAACTTGTTGCTTGATGTTTGATGAAATGTCACTACAACCGGATTTAACATACGACAAACATGTTGATAGTGTTTTTGGTTTTGAAGATTTAGAATTAAACCAAAGACATTTCAAGTTAGCAGATCATGTATTAGTATTTATGATCCGTGGTTTGAGGAACAAATGTAAACAGCCCATTTGCCATTATTATGTCCAAGGAACCACAAAAACTGTTGATTTGGTGCAATGTATCCATCAAGTCATTCAAAGTATACTAACAACAGGATTAAACCTGGTCGGTACTTTATCAGATCAAGGAAAATCCAATGTTGCTGTGTCAATATATCAAAACGTGAAACATCAACATCATTTTTAAGGCTAGGATTAGAAAACTGTAGTGAAGGATATATAATAGATGGACATGAAGTTGTGCATATATATGATCCACCTCATTTACCAAAGTGCATTCCGAATAATCTATTAACCAAAGATGTCACATTTACTTTAAATAACACCGAGTATACGGCATCATGGAAATTCATACACAATTTATACTTTGCTGACAAGAGTAATGAAGATATGGGATATAGAACATTACCAAAATTGAGAGAAGAGCATGTTGTACTAGAAAAATGAGAAAAATGAATGTATTTATTGCTGCTCAAACGCTTAGTCACCGTGTTGCATCAATTTTAAAATTAATGAGTGAATTAGGTAAACAGGTAGGTATTTATCAATTATTAATGGATACAATTCTGAATTTTTCAGCAACTTCTAATCCAGATTTTGGTAGTAATGCTTTGGGAACAGCTGCCTTCTGCTTATTTATGGATGAATGTTTTGATTCGGTAAATGCTGCTACAATAAAGGATATGGACGGAAAAATTTTAAGATCAGCCGTCACCAGTTTATCTCCACACATCACTTTCTGGAATACAGCTATTGAAGTTTTTAAAAGTATGAAATTTGTTCATTTAAACAAACAAACTGGTACCACTAAAGTCTCTACTCCTCCGTGTGTCAACAATTGGATAGTCACATTACGTGGGTTTAAATGTGTGGTCTAAATTACAAAAAGTAGATTTTAAAAATTTTATCACAAGAAATATGAATCAGGATGGTTTGGAATGTTTTTTTGGTTCGAGTCGACAGCATGGTGCTAGAAATATTAATCCTACCTGTCACAATTTTATAAATACTTTCAAAACTCTTCTTTTAAATAATTTTTCCTCAGTGAAATCAATTGGACAAAATTGTGAACAAGATAATATTGATTGTTTGTCAAATCTAAAAAGCTTTTTATCTAATAAACCATTAATTTAATTAAATACAACTGATATTGCAGTAATGTGAACCCTCCGATTCAGATAATATATTCAAATAATTCATATATAAGTGATATGGTATTAGAGTATATATCAGGTTTCATTAATAAAAAAAATTTTACAACTGTAAATGAATGTGATGTTTGTAAATATGAATTGAAATCACAAGTTCCGTCAAATAAACTTATAAAGGCTCGACAGTATACAAAAAACAAATTCGCTCAACTAACCATCTTCATTTTTGTGTATTTTAATTAAAAGTATTTTTAAATTGTTGAATCGGTCTGTAGATGATTTAATATATAAAAACGATGTCGGAAAACAACTTTTATTACTTATTGAATTGCACAATGAATTTGACTTCTCATGTGAAATACACAGATTAACAATTAAAAATATTATTATTAAACATTCAATTAATTTAGCGATGTTTACACTATAAAAATATTAATAGACTAATTAAAGGTGTATCTAGCCCATATAACAGTAATGCTAAACTAAATAAAATTGCAGTAGATTTTTACAACAAACACTCAAAAAGATTTAAACCAAAATTCCATAGATCATAGTTACCTATCA
>NC_042493.1:40408801-40411425 GCF_005508785.2 Acyrthosiphon pisum | reverse complement strand
GAACATATTTTTGTCATCGTTTCGACTTGGATTTTCTGTTATTATTGATATAACCACATGTGTTGGTGGATGGGCGCTATGAAATTGCCCATTGTCCACGTCCATTTCCCCAGCCCCCTCAATATAAAAATTTCGAATTTTAACAAAACATTACGTTTGTAAGTCGTTTGTAAAGGTTTGTAAAAACAAAATTTTCGTTTGTAAAGAAAAACTTAAAAAGTTATTAAAAAACCAAAGTTGGGGGGCTGGAGAAATGGGGGTATTTTGGAAAACCCAAACTGTTTTTAGCTCAATCGTTTGTAAGTCGTTTGTAAAGGTTTGTAAAAACAAAATTTTCGTTTGTAAAGAAAAACTTAAAAAGTTATTAAAACGTACACATAGACATAGTACCTAGTATTGTGTTATATTAAGGCGTTAGACTTAGCTGCTATAAACTATAAGCTTTTAATTTTTATCAACTACATCCGACTTGGTCAAGGTACGAGTGATTAGAAATCCTATTATACTATTACAGTATTACATGTATATAATAAATGAGTTTATCGGTAAGTCATTTGGTAAAAGTAATTAATAGCTAGATAATATAGAATATTCACCATTAGTAGTGGTGTTGGGTGTTAACCAGGGCTTAAAACCGGTGAAAACAGGATTAATCTGAGAACCGAAAACCGATAACCGCTTTCATGTTAGTAATGGTGGAAGTACTTATTGATTACCAGTAATCAATCAAGATAATTAACTAAGTATTAACATGAAAGCAGTTGCCTTTTATTTTCAGCCCAGGTTTTTTTTATCAAAACCAATGCCTGGCCAAAACAATTAAGTTTTTGGTATCTGTATTTAGTATTTGAAATATATATATATTTTAGTTTTAATTTATTTATTTTCCAACTGTTTTACGTAAAATGATCGCCTAAACAATTTTTAGGAAACCGTTTGCGCTTGATACCTCCTTGAAAACGCGTTTTATATTTAAATAATATTATAATTATTTATAGTGCATATTTATTGAATTTTAAGTTCTATAAAATCACAACCATGGTAATAAAAATAGGGACACAAGTAGATGAAATTTAAAGCCTACGTCACATGAAACATTATAATTTTCTAAAACCAGTTTTAACCGGTAACCGATTCCCGAAAAAACTAATTAACGGTTTGGTTAAGAAACGATTACTGGTTACCATAATATAAATTTAAAGAGATAACTGGATACCGGTTTTCGAAAACTTTCGGCTCCTGGCAGGCTTGTACTTGCGTATCAGTGACATTATTTTTAATAATTTTAGTATAAATAAAATTTCATGAATTATAATAAGAAGTTAAAAGACGGAAAAACTAAAAAAATACATTATAAAAATGACTTTAAATGTATTCAAAAAATGTATTACAAGTGTATTTAGTATAGTATTAGTATAAATCTAAAAAAAAAGTTGTACACAAAGCTATAGATCTTATAGACTTGTATTTCGTACTATCCGAAAAAAATAAATATTTTTATAAATTATTTAATAGTTTTAGATCGTATTTTCATTTATTTGTAAAAATCTTAAAATAAAAGTTCAAATTCATATTTTGTTTCCAAAAACTCTAAAATGCCCTCAAAAATTAAGAACAAACCTTTACAAAACGACTTACAAACGATTGAGCTAAAAAAAGTTTGGGTTTTCCAAAATACCCCCATTCTCCAGCCCCCACACTTCGATTTTTTAATAACTTTTTAAGTTTTTCTTTACAAACGAAAATTTTGTTTTTACAAACCTTTACAAACGACTTACAAACGATTGAGCTAAAAAAAGTTTGGGTTTTCCAAAATACCCCCATTTCTCCAGCCCCCCCCTTTTTGATTTTTTTAATAACTTTTTAAGTTTTTCTTTACAAACGAAAATTTTGTTTTTACAAACCTTTACAAACGACTTACAAACGATTGAGCTAAAAAAAGTTTGGGTTTTCCAAAATACCCCCATTTCTCCAGCCCCCAAACTTTGGTTTTTTAATAACTTTTTAAGTTTTTCTTTACAAACCTTTACAAACGACTTACAAACGTAATGTTTTGTTAAAATTCGAAATTTTTATATTGGGGGGGCTGGGGAAATGGACGTCCATTGTCCTACCCTATTTCCAGTTTCGTCTATATGTGACTTTCGGCTAGCATGACAACGTTGCACAAAAATAACGTACGCAATCGTGTTATGAAAAAAGGTTGAAAAAGGTACCGCCAAATAAGCAGCGTACGCAATCGTATTCTACCCGATTTTGTCATGAGGGGGATACGGCTGATTGTTTAACATATGCATTATTTTATCATTAAAAATATAATTTATGGTTATGTCTAATATCAATTTATAAAATTATGGTAAATACAAATTTTATTTATAATTTAGGTATACAGACTGAATCACGGACATTCCCCCCGACAATTTTCGGTGTAGTAGGGCATTTTCCCCATATACATTTTTGATGCGGACATTTCTCCCCCATTATTTTTAAAAGTTTACTATTTCATAATAATACTTTATTATTTAATATGAAAAATGTATTATTTTATTATTAAATATTTTGCCCATAATTGTCTAATATTTTCAAATATTTTCATAAATATAATTAATTATAAATGTATATTT
>NC_042493.1:40408007-40408751 GCF_005508785.2 Acyrthosiphon pisum | reverse complement strand
GGTGTATCTAGCCCATATAACAGTAATGCTAAACTAAATAAAATTGCAGTAGATTTTTACAACAAACACTCAAAAAGATTTAAACCAAAATTCCATAGATCATAGTTACCTATCAGTGGCGGTCAAATGATTTTGTGGGTAGAACCCGATTGCGTACGATTTACCTTTTTGGGAACACGATTGTGCGTATGTTTGCTGTATAACAATGGAAACTCCTAAAACGACACGATTGCGTATGCAACGTTGCCAAATTTATAAATATACAAAAAGTTCACCATGTACCTAATTTTAAATTTTCAATCCTTAGCTATGCAAATTGAACATTTTATAATTTTTAACTACGTTCACATCAAGTAAGGGTAGTATTAAAAAAAAAAAATTACGCGTTCTAAAAACATCGATGACAATACAATAATACTAATAATAATAATAAGATAATATAAAATAAAATAAGTTGTACGTTTTATCACATAAACGCTATCAAAAAAAAAAAATTAAAATAAATGTTTTCCTTAGTAAATAGAGCCAATTTTAGATAAATACACCATAATATTTTTGTCAATTTTATACTCATCATACATTTTAACTAAAGCTTTAATCCGTCTTAAATCAGAAAGAACCATATTTTTGTTAATTTCTTTTGAAATTGAACATATTTTTGTCATCGTTTCGACTTGGATTTCTGTTATTATTGATATAACCACATGTGTTGGTGGATGGGCGCTATGAAATTGCCCATTGTCC
>NC_042493.1:40407720-40407957 GCF_005508785.2 Acyrthosiphon pisum | reverse complement strand
TAGACTAACATACCGTCTCCGCTCAAAATCGTTTTTCTTATACAATGATATTATATCATTGAATTCAAATTTAATACCATCCATTATACAGTGACCCACTTGTAACCTACTGTACAGCAGAGCGAAATCCACTTACCCACCTTTTTTAAATCGCATTTATATAAATTAAATGCTTTTTTTATGATAATATTGCCTTTAAACCCGAACCCTAATTATAAGTTCATCTTCCGCCAATAT
>NC_042493.1:40407300-40407620 GCF_005508785.2 Acyrthosiphon pisum | reverse complement strand
TTTAGGAATACAGTACATTAATCATGATTACCTTCCCGTCTCTAATAAGCTTGGGTTGATTTCCTTGGTTGATAGACGTATGACAGGAAATCTAGTGTTTTTGAGTAAGCTAATTAATGGTTATATTGACTCTCCCAAGTTAACTTTAGAGTTCCCCCTCGTTTTTCTAGATCATGTTTTCCTCTTGTAATTCCTTTCCATCATACTAACTATGGTAAGAACAACCCAATTGATCGAATGATGCGTTTGGCCAACGAGGCACCCTAGTCTATAATACTGAATTTATTATGTGTTTTGTTAATTATTATTAATTACTTTAT
>NC_042493.1:40404179-40407200 GCF_005508785.2 Acyrthosiphon pisum | reverse complement strand
CTTCCTCTCAGAGAAAGACCTCTAGAACATAATGATTTCACAACTGCTATCACTCTATACAATACATTTTTTCAATATTTTTCTTCAGATTCCATTTGATGTATAATTTGTTGATCAATCCTCTCAACACTTTGCATTCTTTGTATCAAAGATAAAACACAACTTTTATGGCTCTTTGAATTTTCATAAAATATTATTTTTTCTTCAGTTTTACGCCAATTACAAAATCGCTTAGTAGCAAAACTTAATTTTCCTTTAAATAATAAGCATGGGACACAAAACAGATTTTCAGTACTGTCTGAATACATTAAATATTTTCTTTTTATAACTTCTCCGTTTAAGAGTTTTGCATGTAGAACATTGGGCGATAAATATCTATAATAAGACTTCTTTTAGTACTCGTACACATAATTTTTTAGATTTCTGAAAATTGTTATTTTCAAAATTTTGATCATAACCATGTAAGCAAATATAGTCTATTGTAATATCATTTAAAATCCATAAGGCTGGATCATTGCTAAAAAAAAAATAATAATAATAAATAATATATTATATTATAATTGAACAATTAGTTATTAAAATTACCCTTGGAGAATATTATTTGATGAACAATTATTATCCTTATTTTCAATTGGCTGTGGAGGATCAATATCTTCTTTAATGAATGAACTATAATAACACAATAATATGGTTATGCAAACATTTTTTTAATATAATGTGCAAATAAATAAGTATTTAAAAAATTAATAATAACTTTAAACTTACTCAATGTTATCAAATGTTGTACATGGGTTATTAATATGTTGCTCAATATTTATAATCAACCAGATTTTTTGTATCAGAACCAGGATCAACAATGTTTGCACTGATATTATCAATATCATTATTTACTAAATAAAAATATAAAGTATATAATAAAACATATTGAAATTTATAATTTTAACCTATTAATGCTACAAAACAACCATGTATTATTATATAAATATAATATACCTAATATAATGATATTATTACCCAATAACATTAACCCAACCACATTAATATGTTATTAACAAACAACAGATAATCAAATATCTATCCAATATTTTTATTTTGAATAAAACTGTTAAAATCAAAATACCTATTTAAATATTTAATGAGTTCTTACAAGCCATAATTATCACTTATTATTACTTACAATTATTAACATGAGTCATGAGACATGAGTACTATATATTTATATATAGGCTTTGTATTTAACATGCTAATACATAATTTAATGTGTAAACAATAAAATATTAATTAGGTTAAACAGTCAAATTAACTAAGTAAAATAAAAATTTATATACTAGGTAGAGTATATATCTTATAATATTATACTTTGGACTTTAGTATACTTTAGTTAGTAGTTAGTACCCACAACAGTTGAATTGAACAGTAACTATATAAAGTTGTTAGTTTACTACTATGTTCATATTTTAAACTATAAATTATAACTATATAATAACTATTCATACTTGGCAACTTGTTTACAATCCTTGAACCAAAAAAAGTGTCCAATTATGGAACTTTACATAAGACTTCTGCTGTTTTTATAGCCTTTTCTTTAGCTAATCTTTTGTAAGCAGCACCACTTCGTCGGTTTCGAAAAGCTATTTATGGGATAGGTACATCGTACACAAGAAATACAATTAAATAAATAATGAATTAAATGATTTCATTTACCAACAATAAATTATTGTTTAAGATTAAAAGTCCAAACTTTATACAACTATCATAATATTCATAAGTTTATAAATAATAACTGAAAAAAATGAATGAAATGAAATAGCATTATGTGTTAAATACTTAAATGGTTATGATGGTATGATGATAACTCTCAATGGCTAATCAGTATAATATAATAGTCGTCATATCACAATACTATTTTTGTATATAAAATCGTCGGGCTGATGGTGAACGATTACTATATTTAGCACGGCCACACGACCATTCAGTATAAGTATTAGGACAACAACAAACAGCTGGTTTCGGTTTCCCAGCATTTTTATGTTTATAAAACGTGTTATCGATATGATATGGTATAGGGTCTACATTTTTTAATGCTATATGTGACAATTATGTATTTAGATATTAATAAGATGATTTCCTTTATATTGCCTCCCTTTAATAAAAACTATAATAAAAACTGTGTTTTTATATTTTTGAGATTTTTGGTTCCAGAATAACCTACTTACGTGGAACCTTGTTCTACGTTTCCAATCCATTGCTATGAAAGTTGAATATTTTATACATTTTTAATTACAAAATCATTATTTTTCATCTGCCTTTGAAACAATATATAAGGAGCTTCCTATTAAATTTTCAATCTTTTTTACCCAACAAATAAATTGATATTGATTATCCGAAATCGATTTTGCGTAAAAATTCCCGTTTTTCCTTACTTTTCATTTTGTTTTTCCTGGCGCTTTTGAAAACTTACTTTACTTTTGACCCCCAAGTACCAAATAGATTCACTTTCCTGTCAGAAGAGATACTGTTGAAGAAAATCTATGCATTTGTACTGACCATAAAGGTAATGACAGACACAAACAATTTTTTTTAAAAAACATATTATATTATACAATTATGATGATAAAATAATCTTTAAAAAAGGAAAAAATTATTCTAATAATTATCAAAATTATTTGAATGTTTGGCATCAACAGCATCTAAATTGTGAATACAAAATGAAAATAGTCTATAACAATATATTATTATTACATCTTATTAGGTAAATCTTCTTAAATAAAAATTAAAAAACAAAATGAAAATGAATATATAATATACTTACCTACATTGGCTACATTCAAATAATATTAATGTAATTTGTGATTTCCAATGAACAATCGAGCTAGGTAGGTACTTGAAAATGTTAATCACCCTTTTGCTTGAGAAAAATAAAAAGTTGTACACAGTAAACTGTGTTAAAATTGTTGAACATTATCAAAACTTATTCACTTAAATGTTAATAAATATAATTTTTTTATGATAATAAAATAA
>NC_042493.1:40364601-40402541 GCF_005508785.2 Acyrthosiphon pisum | reverse complement strand
AAGGTAAGTAAGTATGTTAATGCTACACCCAGTGTCATAGTTAACTAGGACATGAGTCTACATTTTTTATTTTTTGTTTTTATAAACTTAAATTTTATAATTAAGTGCGTTTGCATTTTTGGTGTAATTAGATTTTTGTATTTACTGATTGTAGTATATTATAATAACACACAACTAAATCTGTTTCAGTTTATTACTAACAGTTGAATTGTGTGTTATTATTTACAATGGACTTATTTAAAGAAATTGAAAGGGACATTACTGAAATGAGAATAATTCATCCTTCACATTTTTGTTACAATGAATAATCTAAATTTGGCTGCGACACGATTGAGCATAAATTGTCGGCGTATCAAAGGAAATTTAAATACAAAAGAAAACCAACACGATTGAGCATAAAAAACTCTGCAACGTTGCCATTTTCAATTTTGAACTGTATCGTATAAAAACATTTATTTAAATAATTATAATAATTCAAAATATAACATGACAAAAAAATATCATGTTTTCATAGTCAATATTTAATATGTAAATAGTTGTCACAGTATATAGATCTTTTTGTTAATAATAAAATAATAATAATAGTTATGACTTATGACTTATGAAAATAATAAAATCAAAATATTTATAAATAGTTGTCACAGTCGTATTATAATACAGTATAATATACCTAGCTAGATCTTTTTGATAATAATAAATTAAATTGATACACCTTGGTATCTGTTTCCAAGTTGACTTAAATATATTAATAAAGATTCTGTATTCTTACGATTTAAAAACTGGCTGTAGGCTTGAATATTCAATTCAATTTTTTTAATTTCTTTTGCGGGTTGTAATTTTCCAGGCTTGTGTCGAATTGAATTGATCTTAGTCGATGTTCCGCTTGTGTTTCGATCAATACCCTAACGACTGCATGAACATGGGGGTGAGGTGAATAAAACTGTGAATTGTACGTGCGATGAAAGCTTTCAGTTGCATTGGTCGTTCTAAAAAAAATTAAATAAAACAATACAAATTAGTAAAAAAGTTTTTATAATAAGTTTTAAAAAATATTGTAAAAACCTTGGGTTTAGCGAAGGAATTTCCGCGCAAATATTTGGAGGAAACTGGCAGTGATCTTCAATATAGTTGTGTAGAATGTAATCAGAAAATATGAAACCGTCATCATTTGGACAAATTGATATTAACTCGTGAAATGCATCAACTACTTCTTCTGGGGAAATAAACGCCAAACCAAAAAACATTTTCAACCATTTCCCTAGTTCATTACTGTTGTCCATGTATGCTATTCTGAGAGAAGGTTCGCCAACAATCTACAAACAAATTATTATATTTTAGTAAAAAAGTACTATATTATATAATTGTTTCTTACTTTTTTCCACCATGATTGTCCTAAATGAAATCTACATCCAATTATTTTAATATTTCCAAACACGCCTGTAATTGCCTGATGAGCTCCAATTTCAAAATCAACATGAAATGTGTTAATTTGCAAACTTTTTTCGCATAATTTCAAACATAAATTATTTAAAAATTGCCACATTTTAATATAAGTAGACCTAGTTTTATTTTGTAAAAAAAAGTAAACAAGTAGTAAGTAGTATCCATTTTTATATCCATGTATTGTGTACAATTGAATAAAATATTTTGGAGCATAATTAAATGTGCCATCGCCAAAATACTCAGTACAACTATTTGTCATAAATTGTAGATTTTGTTCTGTAGTTAAACATACAAAATTATCATCAGTCGGCATGTAAATTAATTGTTGACCCTTATATTTAAAACATTCTTCATTTCTTAAGTCACTTAATTGATGAATTGTTTCATCCAAAGAAGTTGGTAATTTAGGATAGGTCTGCTTCCGTTTATCATACATTGCTTTCCGTACATTTCTTACATTTTGATTGTTTAAATTTGATGTTGAAGAAGAATGTGTCAACCGCCACAGTGTACGCACGTGTGTTATCTCCGTTTAGTTGTGCTCCGCGTTTCTATAAGTATTTACCAGTATCTACCTCTTATCGCTATATCAATCATATAATATGGGTTTATGTGTCACTTGTGCCGTGAGTATTAAACGCGGTCAAAACGACTCGATTACGTGTTCTTCCTGCTCTAAATTATACCACCTTACTTGTGCTTCGTTGAAACAAGATGATATTGACTATTTAAATAGTTTGAATAAATCATGGTCTTGTGTTACTTGTACTAAAAAATCTAAAAATATTATTTCTGTCGCTGGAAACTCTATTCAACCTCTTACTTCACTTTCTACTACTGAACCCGACTTGAAATTAATCATCAGCCATCTCGATAAATTACGCGGTGAGCAAGCTAAACTTATTGATTTGGTCAATAAGCAAAATGAAAAACTTAATTCTTTCGACAATAAATTCCGCGAAATCTTCTCTCAGTTATCAAGTATCAAAAATGAAAATAGTATGCTTCGTAATGATTTGACTGATATCAAAAACCGTGTCGACCTGTTGGAATCAGCTGCTCCAAAGTCCAAAGATAATCATGACATATTTGCTGAATTTATCGACCGTCAAAATCGTTCTAAAAATATTATCATTTTTAATGTGCATGAACAATCTAGCCACAATAATATCACTGATACTGATTCAATAACACGCATTTTCAATAAACTCGGTACGGACATTAAACCAATAAAAATTAGTCGTTTAGGCAAACCTAATAACAAGTCTCGTCCACTGAAAATTGAACTGCAAGCGGCCTCAGAAGTATTCAAAATTCTCGGGTTATCACGTAACCTGAAATCTGATCAAAATTTTAAAGATATTAGACTCACGAGTGATAAGTCACCCTATCAGCGTGAATTTATTCGTGATCTACGCAACCAGTTAAGTGCTCGAATAGCAAAAGGTGAGCCAAATCTGACAATAAAATACTATAAGGGTCAACCAACTATCGTCTCCTCTGCGGTTCAAAAAAACTAGTCACCAACTCAACCCTGCTACTCTACTATCAAAATGTTAGGAGCATGGTCTCCAAAATTAGCACTTTAATTCCCTCACTAAATACTTCTCTTTTTGATTTAATTGCATTTACTGAAACATGGCTTTCACCTGCTATATGTAACTCTGAATTGCACTTTGTTAATTTTATAATTTTTCGTTGTGATAGGTCGCCGCTAAACAGTAACCGCTCTCATGGCGGGGGCGTCTTAATTGCGGTAAAAAATTCAATTAAGTGTAAAAAGTTAAATACTTCTATCAATAATATTGAAGCTGTTTTTGTGCATTTACAGATTGAGGACACAACTTATATTACTGGCTGCATTTATATACCTCCCTGTTCCCCATTTATAACGTATGAAAATGTTTTTTCCGCTTTAAATGATCTATACTTAGCCTATCCATCTGCAAAATTTATAATATTAGGGGATTTTAATTTACCATCAATTCACTGGACTTCTTTATCGCTTCCAATTAATTGCACTTCTCAAGTTGATTCTTATTTTGTAAATATGTTATCATATTTCAACTTTAATCAGTTTAACCATGTTCTTAATGATAATGATGTAACTTTAGATCTAGTATTGTCAAACGCTCGCCTTAATGTCTCTAACGATCCTGACCCACTATTACCATTAGATAAGCATCACCCAGCTCTTAATGTTACTATTGATTATAATCAGTTTAATTTACTAAAGCCAACAGATTGTTTTTATGATTTTAAGCATTGTAATTATATTGATATTGTTAAATTTTTAGCTGTTAATTTATCTTATAATACTTTTACTAACTTTAGCCTTAATGAATTAATTAACCACCTCTATAATTGTTTAAACAAAGCAATTAGTACCTTTGTACCAAAAAAGCGTGTTTCGTCAAACAGTTTTCCCTCTTGGTACTCTAACGAGCTAAAAATATTGTTAACACATAAAAAAATTGCTCATTCTTTGTATAAAAAATTTAATGACCCATTAGATTATAATAACTTTTCCCGTTTGAGAGCTATTTGTAAGAGAACTGCCAAACATGATTTTAAAAACTATATTAATAATGTTCAACTATCTGTCAAATTAAACACAAAGTTTTTCTGGAAATACGTTAATAATCGTAGAAATACTAATTCAATACCAAATCTCCTTACGCTCGACACAACGTCAGCTGATAATGGATATGATATTGTTAACTTATTTGCTAAATATTTCTTTAAAAATTACCCTCAGCCAGACATACTTACCACTTTTGTTCCCTGTTTTAATAATTCTTTAAGTAGTAATCATTCATTTTCCTTTTCGTCTATATCACTTACAGAGGTCGATGTTTTAAACGAGCTTACCGCTCTCCCTATCAATTTTAACGTCGGTCCGGATAACATTCCAGCCTTTTTCCTCTACAACTGTAGATTTATACTAACACCAACTTTAACCTATATTTTTAACTTATCGCTCCAAAACGGTATATTCCCTGACATATGGAAAAACTCTTTTATTTACCCTGTTTTTAAAAAAAGTGACCCCACAAATGTTTCCAACTATCGACCAATAACAAAAATATCAGTAATCCCTAAACTTTTTTCAAAACTAATTTCTACTAAAATAAATAATTATTGCTCCTCATTTCTCACCCATCATCAATATGGTTTTAGACCTAAGCGATCAACTAATTGTAATCTAGCTATTACTAAACGAATAATTCTTGACTCTTTCGAAGCCCATTCGCAAACAGATATCATTTACACTGATATGTCTAAAGCATTCGATAGCATAAACCATGAAATATTATTTATGAAATTAAAACTGTTTGGGTTCTCTGACCCTCTGCTTTCATGGTTTCAATCTTTTCTCTCAAACCGTAATATCGTTGTTAAACATTTGAACTTTGAATCAGATCAATTTATTGTTCCATCCGGGGTCCCACAAGGGGATCACCTCTCTACTCTACTTTTCAATATTTTTATTAACGACATTCCGAATGTCGTAAAAAATTCTCGTGTTTTTCTTTTTGCAGATGACCTTAAACTGGTAAAAATAATAAATAATCAAGGTGACGCGCATGACTTACAAAACGATATTGATAAGATTCAATCCTGGTGCTCAACTAATCGCCTGTTATTAAACATTGACAAATGCAAATTTATGCGCTTTAGCCTAAGCACAAATGTCATCAATTATAATTATCATATTTCCGGGACTGATATTGAATTATTAACAAACTTTAAAGACCTAGGTGTCATTTTCGACTCTAAACTAAAGTTTTCAGCCCATATTGAAATGATAAAAAATAAGGCAATGCGCAACCTCGGTTTTATCAAAAGAACTTGTGGATCATTCAGTGATTCACTATCTTTAAAAGTTTTATTCTGTGCCCTTGTTCGCTCAAACCTAGAATACTGTCCATTAATTTGGACTAATAACACTTCTAAACAGATTGATGCGATCGAATCAGTTCAAAATAACTTCCTCCGTTTCATCTCCTTCAAATTTAATATTTATAGGCCACCTCACGGTTCCTATGAATCAGTTTTATCATTTATAAATCTCCTTCCACTTAAAACTAGACGCACTTTATTACTATCCAAATTTTTACACAATTTACTTTTAGGGAATATCGATTGTGATGAGCTCCTTTCCCTCATCCGTTTTAAAGTTAATCACCGTAACACAAGATGCAGTAATTTATTCTATCCCGTCCCATATAAAACAAATTATATGATAAACTGTCCTTCTAATATCCACATGGCTGTGGGTAATTCCATTACCTTTGATTTTGTTTGATTTTGTTTAGCATGTCTCGACTTATATCTTTCTTTGTTGTTATTTACCTTTTTCATTCTCTTGTCTATATTTGTAACTTATTTAACTGTATTATGTAGCTTAGATTATTATTTGCCATTACTATTATTATTTGTAATTACTATTATCATTGTATTATTATTACCGTGTATACACACAAAATATTGTTAAGGACTTAAGTCCGTTTATATTTAAAATAAAATAAGATAAAAATATAGTTGAAGCAAGTCTAACATCTTATAGAAATTTAATTATTAAAGACTCTAATGACATGAATGTGGTACAAAATAATTGTAATATTACTGTCGATTTACCTGTAACCATTTTTAACGTGCCATTGGGTATTAATGTTTTACGGGAGAATGTTCATGCCTATATAGCTGGATACATTTTAAAAAAACTAAACAAAAACTTATTTAAAAATTGTAAAATCTGTCTTAAAAATCTTTGTGCTAACAATGTGACAACAACGCATGATCTAATAACAGCTAGAGATTACACTATTAATAGACAGTCATTAAAATACCCGTGTCAGATATTCGCTTCTTTGGTTCAACAAATAATTGAATATGTAACCGGACAAATGTCTAAAATTTGTCATCATAAAGATATTTGTATGACACTAAGTTTTAACATAAGGAATAATTTTAATTTTAAAGACCTTCCACTGTGCTCAAACCATAGTGGTGAAATTTTTGTTAAAAAAATTATAAATAGTATTGTTTTCTTAATGCTTAACCATTGGTGTACAAAAATAAATAGAATTTAAATAGGGAAGAAAAAAATTCACCACTTGGAATCTGATCCGATGAAACTAAAAGCAAATGTCTGGCAAGCTAAACATTCTAAAAAACCATAAAACACCATAGGGAAATTCAACAGTGTTGCTTAATAATTATAATAATTTTAATTTTGATTTTTTGTGAAATTTATAGTATTTTAATATTTTGTATCTTATTAAAAAAATAAATTATCTACTTGTTTATAAAATAGGAACAAAACCCCATCAAATTAAATGAAGATGGTGACACTAGTAATGTTGGTTTAGCAGGTACATTATACAATTGTTTTAGTATATTTTTTTTTATTATTTATGAAATTTCAAAATAAACCTTATATTTTTATATTTCATAAATTACATTGAATATTATTTAACTATCTAGCTATATACTATTTGTATTTTTTTTATTATTTTAAGAAGAATTGGAACATTTACATAAGCCGGTTAATGAAAATCTTGATGGACAAAATTCTTATTTAGTTTTGGCTGGTAATTATTGACAGTTTATTATTTAGTATAGTTATATTGACTAATTCTTGATTATTTCTATTTTCTTTTATGTTACAGAAAGAGACCTAGAACAAGACAAGGAGAAAAACATTATCAAATTAAATGAAGATGGTGACGCTAGTAATGTTGGTTTAGCAGGTACATTAGGTACACAATTGTTTAAATTACATGGATTCTTATTACTTAATAATTAATTAAAACAATATTCTACGTTATAATTTGATATTGACCCAACTAAAAATCTTTGGAAAATATTGAATTGAATTCATAGTATTAATTTCATAATTTTAAACTTGTCTCTATATATTTTTAGAAAATGATGCATTGCTAACATATAATGAAAAATCAAATGTACAACCGTCTACATCGACTGCTGACTTTACTCAACGTGCAATTGTTATAGGACTAAAAAATGATTCTATCCAATTTGTTAAAATGAACTCCATCACTCCCGAACAAAAAAATTATATTTTAGAGTTAGGCCCATGCCAACCTTTACCTGAAGATGTTCCTGGAAAAATGTATCCTAAGGATAAATATGGACGTCACTTCAATCACTTGTGGTATTACAGAACTATTCCAGATTGTACTAAAGTTATTCGTGATTGGTTATCTTACTCTTTGATTACAGACAAAGTATTTTGTATTCACTGTTTATTATATGGCATCAACATACACGGGCATGGCATTAAAACCATGGACTAAAGATGGATTTTCAACTTGGATTAATTGTCTCTCTCGAATAATAAACCATGAAGTTTCAATTTCTCATATAACTTCTACAATTAAAGTTAAAACAAGAACAAAATGTTTACCGTTGTTGCCTAGTATGGAACATAAACGTAAATGTCAAATATCTATGAACAGACAAATAGTTTCTGAACTCATTTCAATTGTAATTTTTCTAGTTCAACATAATTTAGGATTTCGGGGTCATAATGAAAAATGGTCTAATGAGTTATCAAGAGGAAATTTTAAAGATTTGGTTTTATTAATGTCAAAACATTCTGGTTCTCTTGCTGAGCATGTTACAAAATTGCAATCTAAAGGAAAAAAAGAATTGTCATTTGTTAGCTGGGAAAGACAAAACCAATTAATTGACTCTATTGCTCAAGATATTGCATCACAAATTCAGACAAATGTAAAACAATCAAAATTTTTTAGCATTGCAATCGATTCTACATTTGACACGTCACGAAAAGAACAAGTATCATTTATTATCCGATATGTTTATCCTAATACTGGTTCTATTTTTGAAAGGTTATTATCCATACGAGAATCTCCCAATACTTATGGTAATGATCTCTTCAGTTTGTTCATAAATGTAATAGAAAAGTATAACATTGACTGGATCAGTGATTTGGTTGGACAATCGTTTGACGGTGCGTCAAATATGCGTGGTATGTATAACGGTCTGCAAGCTTTAGTTAAAGCAAAAAATAAACATGCAACATTTGTGTGGTGTCACGCTCACAAGTTAAATCTCGTTGTAAAAGAATTAGTTTCATCAAGTGTCGATTCTGTAAATTTATTTGGGAATCTGGAGACATTATATTAATTTATTTGGTGTGCAAAAAAAAGAGTTGCTCTCTATAGACAATTTCAAGAAAAACATAACAATAATTCAGAAAAGCATCAACTCATGGCTTTAAAACGTGTAAGTACTACTAGGTGGTCTTCACATTCAACATCATTAGACACAGTTTTAAAAACGTACGAACCAATAATTGATGCATTGAAATATATTCAAAAATATGAAGGAATGGGTGATGCTAAAACTGGTGGTACAGCTAGTGGACTTTTAGATTATTTTACATCTTATCGATTTTTAATCACAGCATTTGTTTTTCAAAAAATATTTCGAATTCTTGAGCCAGTCAATAAAATTTTACAAGTAAAAGATCTTGATTTGATGGCAGCTGTGGTTTTAATCGAAAATGCAAAAAATAAAATTTGTATTGTAGAGATACAGATTCTTTTTCTGAAGTATTATTAGCAGCTGAAAAATTTTCTGAAACGATCGATATTGAATTTGTGGCACTTCCTACACCTAGACGTAGACGTGTTACAACATTTTCTGGGGAACTTCAAAGGGATGAACCAATTACAGACCCCATTACAAGGTTCAAAGTTGAATGCTATTATGGGGCTTTAGATATAATTCAGAATGAGTTAAATGACAGGTTTGGAAAAGATGAAGCAGAGTTATTAAAAGACGTTTCTCTTCTCTCTAAAAAAAGAATTTTGGAAGTAAAAAATTCTCCAAATTCTCTACCAAAAGATGCTTTTAAAATTGTTTTTGAACTGTATTCAACATTTCTACAATATGATGATTTAGTGAACGAATATCAACAGTTTTGTTCTAATTTCTTAGAACTGGAAAAATCCATATTGTTACCCGAATATTTGCACAATAAAGAGTCTGAAAGCGATGAAAGTGATTATGAAGATGGTTTTGACAATATATTTGAAATTGTAGAACAAGATAAAATTGAAAACGAACCTGTATTTGTGACCAGAAATTTAGAAAATGTAGGAAGTATTGGAAAATTATTTAAACTATTTTGTGTATCTCAGTTAAAAACTGTTTTTCCAAACTTCAACACTTTACTTCATATTGCAGTAACATTACCAGTTTCAAGTTGTTCTGTAGAAAGGTCTTTTTCTAAATTAAAGCTTGTAAAAACAAAATTAAGAACTACAATGAAAGAAGAACGTTTGGAAAGCCTTTTAAAAATTACATGTGAACAGGATTGTGTACCAAATTTTGAAAATGTTATCAATAATTTTGCCAATAAAAGTACGGAACTATCAAAAGCATTTCTATATTAATTCTACTACTAGTATAATTAATTTTTAAACAATAATATTAATAAATCTATATTATTATACTGTATTTACATATTTATTTAATGTACACATTAAAATTGTTAAAATTAAATTGTTTAGTAGTATAATTTTTTAACCCTGCACTTCTACTTACAAGTTACAACTCTTATAGGTAGGTACCTTAATTTGTCCCAGCCTTAGTTAATATCACGATTAAAGATATACTGGTTGCGCAACGAGGTGTGATAAAGAGACCCCCGAAGTGTCTTCAACTTTTGACTGATAAGAATTGTATTACGGCGCGCTCTACTAGTCTATTAGAACTTGTAGCAGTAAAATACACTGATGCGTGGTGATAATATAATGAGAGCGCTAGTTGTTAATTCTTATCAACAGTTTATCGCAGTTTATCAAGGACACTTCGGGAACCACATTTTATGTTCTTATCATAGCTCGTTGCGGAACCAGTATATCTTTAATCGTGGTTAATATAAACATTAGTCATCAAATTAGTACAATTATCTGCTACAAATACTATACGATAAATTAAGAAAAAGTGTGTATATGTGGTATGTGGTGGGTGGTGGGTGGTTAAACTAATTGGGTCTAGTTGGCAACTTAACGTTTTTGGTACATCGGCGCCACTGCGGACGGGTATATGGTTTGCGTCGTATGGCGGACGCGTGTACGGCGAGCATACGGAAAACAGTTACCTGGGTTTTGGTAAAATATTTAAAAATACTTATAGAGCCGGCCGACATTTTTATTAATCCAAATCGTCGGATAGTACCTACATTTTTCTGCCTTTCCGAATATCTATATTAAGTCTTTCGACTCCCCCGGGAACATTGCCAAAACAATTAAAAACCAAGGACGGATACCCGGTTTGCGTCGTAAGGCTATCGTGTACGGTGTTATTTTATATATGTCCTGGGCTTTGCGGAGCTATTTTATAATTTTAAGTGACAACAAAATATTTCGTGGCAAATCCTTTGCAAAATCTTGTGGTTAGAAGTGGAAGTAGAATATAGATTTGATAAAAAAGTTAAAGATTTCATGACTGATTATTGTATGTATTATGATATTTAATTTTGATATTAATCATATGTTTTAAATAATTTGTCAGCTTTTTATAGGTTATGGAACCCTTGGTAAAAGCCTTCGATGTTTTACAAGGAGACAAATCAGTTTGTATGGGCTATCTTCTACCAACAATTAAATGGTTATCCAAACAATTGAAAAAGTTGAGTTTAACTGGTGGTGCTGCTAGTACCCAAGGTGTGGAAAAAAGGTTTAAAAATATAAAAATGATAGC
This sequence comes from Acyrthosiphon pisum, assembly GCF_005508785.2. Classification (NCBI taxonomy): domain Eukaryota; kingdom Metazoa; phylum Arthropoda; class Insecta; order Hemiptera; family Aphididae; genus Acyrthosiphon; species Acyrthosiphon pisum. The sequence continues at coordinate 40,391,336 of NC_042493.1, read as the reverse complement.
ACAATTATTTTGGTGACAGTATCACATCCAAAATTTAAACTAAGGTGGCTAAGCGGAGTTGAAGCAAATGATCTATTACAATCAGAAATTGACGCAACTCCAGGTGAAGATGAATTTCTCTTCAATGATAATTTCGTTGAAGAACCATATCCAGGCATCAGGCACGTATCCAGGGGGAGTCCATGGGGTCTAGACCCCCCCCCCCCCACCGAAATTTTTGTGCACCGGCACATAAAATCATTATCTTTATATAATTTACGTGTTATTCAAAAAAATGTTATTGTGTTGTGGTACAAAAATAAACCACTATAGAACGGTAGAATATTATTATCTATTGGTAGAGATGTGGAATTTACAGGTAAAAAAATCGGTAAATTTACGTAAAATTCTGTGAATTGGTAAATTTAAATATATTTTACGAAGATCGTATATCTGAAAAAGTGTTTTGTTCTGAATTTTTATTAAGGTGTGAAAAAAGGGTAAATGTAGAAAAAACCTACTGAAATGATGGATTTTTTGGATGCATGATGCAAAGTTTTACCCAAACATACATTTTTTATTGAAAATCTTGGCAACACTACCAGTTTCTACAACAGCAGTTGAACGCTCATTTTCAACAGCTTAAAAACATTGCTTCGTAACAAAACTGAAAATTAGCGTTTAACGAGACTTGCTCTTCTGTCAGTACATTGGGAAGTGTTTATCTCTACAGACAAAGTGTTGGATGTAATGGCTCAAAAAAACAGAAAATTAATATTATAGACCTCACTGCATCAGTTAAAAATTTTAAATGATAATATATTGTATTTTATATTATATTGTAAATTGTAACTCCAGTGCTTCTGTCGAGCGATATATTAAGTGACTAAATAATAATATTTAAGTCTTGCATTCATGCCCAAGGTTAAAAATTTTTTTTAATTTACTTCTTTTCGAGTTATTCCTACTACTATTGGTCTCGGGAAACAAGGAAAAATTAAAAAAAAAAATTTTTATTCATAATTTAGTAGATAAAAGGTGTCCTATATGTAGGACAGTGGGAAAATCAGGTATAATATGTAAAAAAAAAATTGATACTTTTTTAATTATAATTGAACATGGTTATTACATATGTATACTTATAAAATTTTATAACTTATTGAATTTTTTGAAAAAATCTTATTGTTTCAATGTATGAAACTGTATATTGCACTTCAAATGCACTCCAACATCACACTTGATACATCTGGAAGTAGTTTTCTGATGACATTCTGCGCATCTTGTCTGTTTTTCCTGTGAAACTAAGTAATGCATTGCACCATCATATCGAGGAATATAATTTGATGGTTTTCCACCTTTACGTCCAGGAGTTGGTGCTGTGTTAAATTTTTGTAGATAATAAGTCGCAATGTGTCTACGAAAAGCTAAAAGGTCCATTGGTTTTTCTGTATGGAGTTTATGCAACTGCCAAGCATTTTGTACAGCCAAATCAATACAGTACAATACTATACACGAATACCATTTCTTACCACGAATAGAAATACGATACTGAGAAACGTTTTGATCCATACGATCAACACCACCCATATTTTGGTTGTACAAATGTATAATTTTTGGTTGTGGTATTCTTATACTTCTTTTGTCTGAAACAGACCATCTTTTTGCAGCCGTGATTGGCTCAACACCAACATTATTGGATGCTATGGTAACAGTGCTATTGTCCTTCCATGCACATACCAAAATACCAGAATCGGAAACATAACTTTCATATGAACCTCTTTCTATTTTTTTCATTGCAACCAAGTTGATTGGGCATTTTTTTGTTCTATTTGAACGTATTGTCCCTGTTCCGTATAAACCCATTTCACTTAATTTTTCTAATAAAGGTAAGCCAGTGAAGAAATTATCAAACACCAAATGGTATGGAGCTATACGGTGTGCCAATAAATTATTTGCATAAGAAATGATAACTGATGCACCCAAACCATACTCAGTATTTTGAAGATCACCACTTTTACCTTGGTAGGGAGATATCCAGACTACATAGCCTAATCTTAGTGTCCCAACCAAAATTTTGAAACCAAAACGAATAGGCTTGCCCCTTATAAACTGTTTGCAACCATGTCTGCCGAAGTAGGGAACCATTGATTCATCTATACTATGAAATTGTTGGTGTGGTGCGTGTATCAAAAATCTTGAATTTAGCATAGAAATTAGTGGTCTTATTTTGGAAAATTTGTCATGCTCATCAAGCTTACTATTATCACAAAAATGAATGTTTGAAAAAATTTGTTCAAAGCGGTTTCGTCGCATTGCATCTGATACCAAGTTGTTATGTGTATCTGGTGATTTTTCCCAGTACATACGTCTTCGTGATACTTCATTATAACCTGATAACAATAAGATACCTAAAAAACACTTCAGTTCATTTATATCAATTTGAAGTGTTTGGTTTTTATTAGATGCATAGGTATTTGAATAATCCACAATCATTTCCAACACTTGTTGGTCGAAAAAAAGCTCAAATAGTTCGTAGGGTTGTAACTTATTATAATATAAATTTGGTTTTTGATCATCAACAAAAATATTTGGGGTTTCGAGATCTCCCCTGCGCCATAATACAGTTTGTTGGGTATCTTGGATTTTTTTTGTTTTTCGACCAAGGCGGATTTTTGGTTTTTTTAGTGTTTTATTACCACTTACTTTATTTGCTACTTCAGCATCCTCTGTATCAGGAGTATGTATAACTATATGTGCGTTTAGTAAACTAGCTGGCATGTGGTTTATATCACCTACCGGTCCTTCATCATCACTATCTTCATCAGTAACATAATTATTGACATTTGCGGGTGGCTCCATAAATATATCATTCACATCGTTCAAAATATCATCGATATCCCCTTGCTCCAATAATTCAGTTACTTCGTGAACAGTTAGTCCCCTATAAATAACAAAAATAGTAATATAGTGCATCTAAAACTAGTAAAAATATATATCACATACACTTTATTAGTTTGTAACATATTTATGAATGATAAAATAATTTTAGTAACTGTTGTACCCAGTGTCCTTCATTTAGGACACTATGTTTTATATGATAATAAATAAGTAAATAACAATAAAATGTGTACTACAGTACGTAAAACTTGTTTACCATACACTAATTAATAGTTTTTGTAAAAGTGTTTGTAAATTATAGATAAACAAAATAAATTTTACTTACTTTGAAAATGACGCCATGGTGACTGACAAACACACTGCTATACAAAAATTGTTTTATAATAATAATATCAGTTTCAATGAACGAAATTAGTGTTTCTATAATAAATATACTTTCACGTAATAGATAACATCAGATTGGGGAAAATAATTCTAAAAATAGATTCGATAACAATTATTAAAACTGGTGTACTACATATAGGTCACCGGGCGCAAATAGGTAAATTAAGTTAATTTTTATATAATATTCAAAGCTTTTTTTATTTTAATTTATTTTTGAACAAATCAATTATTGTATTCATTATTACATAAAAAAATCATAAAAGTAAGTTAAACAAGTACATAAACACCGTGATCTGCGAGAATTGAACATTTTAACTTTTTTTACTATTCCTAAGGGCTAAGAATCAAGATAAAAAATAATGCTTCTTCTTCTTGGTTTCGGCCTTTAAGACCATGTTGCTAAATACAAATCTTGCCATCTGTCTCTGTCCTCTGCAGCTTCTCTCCATCTGATTCCTGGATCTAACGTTTTTAAGTCCTTTTTTACACAGTCTTCCCACCTCAATCTGGGTCTTCCTAAAGGTATTTTACCTATTGGTTTTTCCTCTATTACTTGTATAACTAGAGATCCTTGCTTACGCCAGGCATGCCCCCCCCCCCCACATGAGTCTTCTTTTTGTGATCTCCTTAACTATGTCAGGTCTCTAAAACTGTCTTTTGAGTTCATAATTACGTAATTTCTCCATTCATTTGTTTCACTATCAAAGACCGGTCCATATCTATATATATAAAAATGAATGTATGTCAGTGTGTCTGTCTGTGTGTCCATGTTACCATGGTTACCAAGGTTGCCATGGTTACTAAGGTTACCAAGATTTCATGGCTATTAAGGTTACCATGTTACCATGGTTACCAAGGTTGCCATGGTTACTAAGGTTACCAAGATTTCATGGCTATTAAGGTTACCATGATCCATGGTTACTATGGTTACCAAGGTTACCATGAGTGTTGTTTATAATTATAGGTCTTTAATGGGCAACGAATTGCACAGGATCAGATATAGTACGGGTGTGTCCATCTACCCATGGCAATCAATTATATAATATTTTGAAACTTATGGACCTTTTTGTTTTTAAATAGTTACCGTGGGTTTCAAAGCTATAATAATAATAATTATTGGTTGCCAATGGTTTAAAATGTTTGTTATTTATTATAGTGCCCAACGATTCATATTTATAACCGAATTCAATTGCAACTATTATAAGAATTTCTACTATTATTAGTTAATTTATTATGCCCAACAACAAACGATCGATAAATAGTCCCGCAGTTCTAGCACGCAAGAAGCGGGAAACACGAGCCGCGGAAACAGACGAGCAAAGAGAAGCCAGGTTGAGGACCAACCGAGAACGTCAGTCCCTGGCCCGCTTATCCGAGCCAGACGAGCAAAGAGAAGCCAGGTTGAGTACCGACCGAGAACGGCGGTCCCGGGCCCGCTCATCCGGGACAGACGAGCAAAGAGAAACCAGAGTGAGGACAAACCGTGAATGTCAGTCACGGGTCCGCTCATCTGAGACAGACGAGCACCGAGACAAGATTGGGGACCATGCGAGTAATGGGTGCTCGATCCAGACGAACCACCGAATTGAACCTTTGTGCACTACACTATGATGCCGATATTAATTACAGCACACACCCAAGCGTGGCCATCGGAATAATGGATCCCTTTCGGAATAATAATCCCTTTTTGATTATGTTAATTAACGTTTAGAGATTAATACATATGGAGTAGGTATTTTTAATGGGCGACGAGGTGCACGGGATCAGCTAGTATATATATATATATCTTAAAAGTTTCCTTTCGAATACTCCTAGTCTCTGATCTTCGGCTTTCCTCAGTGCCCACGTCTCAGAACCATACAGGACAATAGGTCGTAATAATGTCATATATATTCTTATTTTTAGGTTTTTAGAGAGTGTCCTCGATTTTAGTATTCTTTCTAATCCATAATATCCCTTGTTAGCATTATATTCTTGACGAAAACTCTGTCTTAAGTTCATTATTTTGAGTAATAATCGATCCCAGATATTTGAATTGTGATACTTTCCTAAATGTATGTCCTTCTAACTCAATATGTTGTTCAAGTCCATAATTTCTGTTATTTCTACTGACAATCAAGTCTTCTGTCTTATCATCATTAACAGTTAGTCCTACTTTCTCCGCGACCTTTATAAGTTTCTTTCCCAGACTTTTTATTATCTCAATATTATCTCCTAAGAGAGCAATATCGTCTGCGTACGCTATGAGCCCTATTTTTACATGACCTAGCTCAATTCCTTCCGAAACGTTCATTTCTCGTTTGATATTTTCAATGCCGTGAATAGGGCTTAACTTAAAATCTGCTTGAGGTCAGATTTAGAGTATGAAATTGTGTAACAACATTTCCATTTCAACGAAAAATTGCATTATTAAAATTTAAACACTAAAAATGTGAAATATTAAAAAGTAAAAGTTCATTAACAGTAACGATTAGTGATGGGAAAAATCCGGATTCGCTGAAGTTTGAAATTCCGGATGTTTGAAGTTCAAAATCCGAATTTTCGATTTGAAAAAATTGAATTAGAATTCTTTTAAGAATTATTTATAGTAAATACAAAATAATTACACATTTTCAAATTAAAATGATATTTTGAACATGTTATTTATAGATTTTAGTAGCCAAACACTAATTTGATTGTAATAAGTACCTTATTTAAAGCAACGAATAAAATTTAAAAAATACATCATGCCTGTAACAATGTATAAGGTCAAGGCTTTTAACTGCATTTATAAGTTACAGTATAAGTATTAAATTAAATTAATATCAAAATTTACAAGTATCAGAATAATTATCTATAAAGAAACAAAAAATAATAGTTTTGTATAGTTGATATAAATAATAATAGGCAATAATAATACAAAATGAGTAATAAATAACAAAAACATTAAGAGTTGCTTATAACAATATTTTTAAATAAATAAGTAATGAAAGTTTTAAATGAATAGATCCGTGAAAATTGTTTAATAATAACACCCTCTTTGATTATAGTAAAATAATTATAATTTTAATTGGTATCATAATAATTATTTATTATTCTTTAATTCTTATAGGTTGTTTTTCAAAAATACTAATGCTGACAAATAGTAAGGCGTCGGTTTGTTTCTCTTGGGTGTTAAAATATTACCGCCTGTAGAAAATACGCGTTCAGACGATGCTGACGATGCAGGAATACATACAATTTTTTTTGCTAAAACTATTATAGTCTGATAAAGGTACATTTTCACGAGCTTTCCACCACAAACATGGATTCGTATTATGATTAATTTGAAGTTCTGACAAATATCGAGTAAGTTCATCTTCATCACCGTCACAAAATTGCCCCATTAGCTCATCTAATACAGTCTTATTTGCTATTTGATCACAATTGTCTACATTTGTCGAACAGTTATTGTCAGATAGAATTTTTGAACGAACCATCGATTGTATACGGTATTTAATTTGCTCTGAGGACTCAAATTTTAAGTTTTTGTACCTTGGATCAAGCAGACTAGCCATTTGCGCTATAAGCACCGGTAAATTATCAGTCCTTTACCCATCACTCGGATCTTCCATTGAAAATCGTTTCGCAAATTCTTTGGAAACTGTGTTTTTGATGGGACTAGCAACAAGGGACCGAACCTAAAATACAACAAACAAGTTTTATATGATTTAACTATTAATAATTATTACCCATCAAGTTTATATTTATGATAAATATTTACCATTGATATTGTGATTTGTTGTTCAGAACATAATACTGTCGTGGCTAGTAGCAGTGGTTTCAATAACTTGACAATAACTTCATATTGATTCAATTCTTCTTCAATAATTTCTAAATTTGTTGTTGTTTTTGTGTTGAAGTATTCTCTGTCTGATATAACAGCTACAACAGCACTGCTCAGTAGAAGCAAGCGATCTAACATTGCCAGAGACGAATTCCATCTAGTGGGACAACTTTGCAATAGAGTTAATGATTTTCGCCTCATCTTTTGTAGATACAATTGTAGTGCATTGAATCGCTTAGGTGATTGTCTAAAAGCACTTACAATTGATGATGATTTTTTTAAGAAACTACCTACTACAAACATTATTATCGAATCCTTTCTTTATTGCTACCTGCAAGGCTGGGCATTAACGAGTTAAAAATTAAAGTTAAGTTAAAACGTTAAGTTAATTAACTTAATTAAAATTAACTTAACTTAAATTTAATTTTATTCCAAGAATATCTAAATTAAGTTAATTTTCGTCCGAAGAATAACGCAAATTTTTTAATGTGTTTTTATTTTGATGTATCATTTTAAACTTACCCAGTAATTTTCTTGGACGTAAAGAAAAACTATCTAATAAACCATATAATATGACTGGATTTTTTTTTTGCAAATTAGCAAATTTTAACTTTACACTAAGTTAAGTTACTTTTTTTTCAAAGTTAACGAGTTAACGAAAAAAAATACGAGTAACTTTTAACTTAACTTAACTTAATTATTTTAAAATAACTTAACTTAACAAGTTAAAAAAAATCGTTAACTTGCCCAGCCTTGGCTACCTGAATTGTGTGTGCTGCGCATCTATTTGAATAAATCTGTAATTGCTCTTTTAAATTTCTTACTGCCCTGGCCTTATAATGTTTGCTGCATTATCATGAGTAATTCCAGTGACCTTATTGGTTATATCCCATCTATCCATAAGCTCTATAATATCATCTTTTAGTTTATCAGCTGTATGTGATTCTATTATTTCATCAATGGACAATAAAACACAACGCCCAATCTTTATAAAAATAATGACCAGTGTATGTAATATAAGAATCTATTGCTAACGAACTCCAGCCACCTGTTGTTAGAGCAATACTATTAATACTTTCAAGATATTTTTTTGTTTTATTTAGTTTTAATTCATACAATGTTTCTATTTGAGTACTTATTGTTTTCCGACATGGTATCTATTCGGTTCAAACAAATTTATAAAATTTTTAGTCCTTCATTTTCGAAAAAAGAAAAAGAAAACCACTGGTAAGAATTTGACAAATGCTTTGTGTTATCTGTTCTATTCGTTCTCGGTTTAATGGTCTATCACTTTTTTGTGTTGCCTCAAGGCATTGTATGTTCGTTTTAAAAGTTTCTGTGGCAGAATACTTTGTGATGATTCTGTGGACGCTAAGGCAGTATTACTACTACTTTGATCAGTAAATATTGATGCTACATCAGTTGAACATATTGACTTATCACATAAGTAACATATATAACATATCACTTTTTTCTATATCATCGTGAGCCTTATAAAAAAATGAATCAAATATAAATATTTTTTTTTGGTTTTTGTGTCCGTGTAAAATGAATTATAAAATACATTTATATTAGAATAAAAAAAGTTTTTATAGTTTTCCGCGGTTCGAACCTGATACCCCACGATCATCATACGGGACTTTCCCGAGTGCGTCCCGAAATGACCCTTTTTTAACACTTTCGACGCCGCTGACGCGTATACGAGTCAATAGAATTTTTCCCATTGGGCTAGTGACACGTTTACGCGTCAGAAACATGTACGTTTGTATTCGCTATAATTTAATCGATTTTATTTTAATAAACTCTGAAATGTACACAGGCTGTCGACAATAAACTCTAAATTTAAATCTATAACTGGTTTGAGTTTTCGTTATTTTTAGATACCTACTAGCTGATAATCGTTGTTTTTGATGGCCTTCCCAAAACAATGTATATGAACGCATACAGAGTGTATATTAGATATATTAGGAATTTTTCTACTGATATTATCATTTACAAATTATAGCAACTATTGTAACATTTGTAACATACTGTATCATGCAATATGGCTACTTTGCCACTAGTTAATTTGTTTCATTTCGCATTATATACGAAACTATAACGGACGACTGGCGACTGCATATTTTATTTCATCAAAAAACTAGAACAATTCATAATTATTTTGACGGTAAGTTATTTTATTTCAGTTTTATGTTACATAATTTTTATGTACTAGCTATTATTTACATTTACTACGTATAATTACGTATTTTTTTTATTTGAATACCATTGTACAATATAATATTTTTTGTTTCGTATAAATATATAATTTTAAAAAAATACTTATGCCTATTGCATACCATATTATATACTGTATACTTGATATTATGATATATAATATAAATTTTTATGACAATTTATCATTGTATTATTATGTAGAAATTGTTGGATCCTAGTATAATTAATATAGATAGTCAACCAGGACCATCACGAGAGAGGTCTCCAGTAATAACGAGGCGTAAGACGTTGACTGACGAACAACTATTGGCATTGTTACAAGAGTCATATGTAGATGATAGAGATAGTGATTTTGTAGTAGATACAGAGGAAAGCGATTCTGAAGATAATTTCATGACGGAGGCAGACATACCCGAAATAAAACATAGCATATCGGCTGAGCATTGGAGTTCTAATCCAGTACAGGTCCCATTAATTCCGTTTATAGGAAATGTAGGATTGAAATAACAGCCGAAGGGACATGTATATACAATTATTTCAAAGCTATACCTATTGAGTATTAAATGCTTTGAACATTTATAATAATATCTAATTAAATATGAGTTAACATTAATACAAAGAATATAGTATAAAAAATGACTTATACAATATTTAAAAGAACTATAACATTTAGAATAATTAATATGCTTTATTCTGTATGCAATAAGTTTAAGGCTACAGCTCGATTTTCTGATGTATGGAAAAACAAACACTTATATTTTAAATTTGATAAGTCAATTAAACATTTTGGAATTTTAATTTCCGTATTTACCAGAAAATGCCCAATTAAAAGTGATGAGATTGGACTATTAAACATAGGAGATAAATTATCATATTTAGTAACCTCAAGAATTATTTTACCAGAGGAGTTTTTAATTATTTTATCAATAAAAACAATAGCACAACAATTAAATAAAAAAAATATTTATCACGTTCTTTAGTAGAACTAACTTTGAAGTTTTTTAGTAAAACTTGTTCATATAATGTGGCTGTTATATCTTGGTGAATTGAATAGTTGAAATCAATTTCCTTTTTAAGTAAAGGATATATAATGTCAGTTTCTAAATAAATATTTTTTTCGAGAATTCGGTTGTATACGTCTTGAAGAGGATATTTAGAACTGTGAACAGTTTTTTTTATTATTTGTAGAAAGTTTTCAAAATTGTTACGTAAGAAATCGAGTGAATATCAAATGTTGTAAAAATATGAATTTCAAACGCTCATAAAAATTTAATTTTAGTTTCTTATAAACATTTTTTTTTTGATAAAGGTAGATTATCCTATAAAAAATCTTGTATTACATTTTAAAATCTTAGTTCTAAAAAGAAAAATTTTTACGAATTATTAACTCAAAATAATTTGCTAATTTTCGTGATTTTTACATATTTTTTCAATTTTTGAACTTTAAATGCTAATTAAAAAAAACTGTGACTAAGGATTTTTAATATTTTTCAAATGTCATTGTAACAATATAGTAGGAGCCTTGTATTAAATTTTCAAGTATTTTTACTCAACAAATTGGGCCAAAAAGTGTAAAAAATTAAAACAAGGCTCCTGATACATTGTTACAATAGCAGTTGAAAAATATTAAAAATACATAGGCACAATTATTTTTTATAAGCATTTGAAGTTGAAATTTTGACAAAATTTATCAAATTTAAAATTGAATAATTATTTTGTAGTTAAAAATTTATAAAATGTTCAACTTTTATATCTAAGGATTGAAAATTTAAAACAAGATTCCACGTAAACATTTAATTCTGTTACCAAAAATTCTAAGAAATACCTACATAAGCACAGTTTATTTTTATAGTCATTTTAAGTTCAAATTTAGACAAAATTACATATTGTATAACGCGTTATAAGTACCTAATGGATATTGTGATATGATTAATTTGGAATTTATTATAGGTACCTATTATAGGTCAATTTTTTTCAATACCATATATAATATTATGTCTTATACCTAGACTGACATACCGTCTCCGTTCAGAATCGTTTTTCTTATACAATGATATTATATCATTGAATTCAAATTTAATACCATCCATTATACAGTGACCCACTTGTAATCTACTGTACAGCAGAGTGACATCCACTTACCCACCTATTTTTTTTTTATTATTATTAAAAATAAAAATATTTTTATAGGTATACTTAATTCAATGTTTACCTTGATAATTTTATAAATCTGAATCAAAATTATAACTGATAGGTGGCAATGCATCAGATCTTATACCTGAAACACGTAAAAAAAAGAATTTAATATTTTTTTTTATACACAATTACCTAATATAATATTAATAGATATTATTACCTTGGCTGTTTTGTAAACTACTATCAACGTTTTGTCCAATTAACTGTATAGTCTTTTGACTTCTATCTAGCAACGGATATAAAAATGATAAAAACTATAAAAAACCTACAAAGCAAAATTGGATATTTAAATTATTAAATACTTTATTATTACCTTCATTACTCAATAAAATATTTTCATCTCCGTTTAAGTTTAACTGCATTGCATACGGTTCTATATATTATGTAACAAATAACAAATAATAAAAATATTATGTTTAAACAAAAATGAATATTATACACAATATTAAATCTACTTATTGATTATACAGTCAAAGTTGTAAATGAATGGTTAAAAAAATAAAGAATGTATATAATGTATATAGAATATATTGTAAGAAATTCAATGAGTTAAGTATAAGTATTATTTCCATGGCTATGTAAAATATTTTCATTTTCGTTCAAGTTTAACTGCATTCTATAAGCTTCTATATATTATTATGCAACAAATAACAAATATTATATTAAAACAAAAATCAACACAAATATTATAGGTAGCTTTTAACTATACAAATACAAGTTAGTTATAAATAAATTTATAGCAAAAAAAATAAATATTGTTAATATTGTAAAAAATTCAAGCAGCCAAGTATAATTTGTGTTATAACCTTGCTCATTATGTAAAATATTTTCATTTTCATTGAAGTTTGACTGCATATGATAAGGTTCTATGTATGGAACAATTTAAAATATAGAATATATTAAAAAATAAAGAATATAATTTAGACATCTACTAGTCTAATATACACAAACTAGTGTAATATAATATTACTTTGGTCAAAATGTGATTTTGATTCTCCAGTTAAACCTAATTTATTAAAAATATAAGCAACAATAAAATGAAATGCCTATACAAATCACTTATTTTAAAATTCTTAAAATAAATAAAACCATATTAAAAAATAATTTAAAATTTCCTAGATAAAATATCGCTGCTTTTGTAAACTTCTGAAATTTTATTTTTCTTGTTATTAACTGTTGGTTTTTTATACACACTAAGAGTAGTAATTTCTTCACAAGAATCGCTATCTATAAATCAAAAATCTTATATTTAAAATATTGTATGGTATTGTAATCAATATACATCATAGGTCGCCACCATTCTTACCTGATGCACCATATTGGGGTTTGGATAATTTTAATCTTTTGCCCCGTCTTAATGTTTCTTCATTTTCCGACTCAGACCTAAATATTTGTACTTCCTTCATTGCTGCTTGTTCATATGATTCTGTATATTATGTATTATAAAAAATATATTTTTATATGTACCTATTTTATTAATTTTATTTAGGTACATTTTATACTATTAAGCATCATGATGTAAATAATCATTTATTTTCCAATAGAAAAAATAGATAAAAATAAATATCGTACCGAATTGTTCAATAACCTTAACAGAGTATGACTTCCAATCTTCAGATGGTTTACCTCCTTTCATCAACATCATAGTTGTAACCCTCTGTTTTGAAGGCCATTTACATAAATGTTACATTAAATGTTACATTAAATGTTACAGTTGATATCCAGTCAAAGGGAATCACTGAATACTTGTACTCTTCTTTAAAATAGCCAATAATCCACTAAATGTACAATAATTAAAATAGATATCGGCGAAAAATTCTAGGAGTGGATAATACGGAAATATATTTGTCAGATAAAATTATAATATGGGTTCTGAACATACACCAATAAACATAGTTTTAAATATATAATCTTGGATCCTCATAGAATAATAAAACATACAAACTTTATATAATCCCCTCTGATTATTATTTATTACCATCGGCTATCACAATAGGTAATATTTAGGCTTAAATTTCGTTTTTTTTTTTTAATTTTTTATATACCTACATTATTTCTAGCAACATATTGTGTATGTATATATGTGTGTGTGTATATTATGTGTGCATAAGCAGTAAGCACAATATTGTGTGCTGTTGGTAACATAATATTATACAACTTACTATTTTATTCCTACAAAAGTACCTATACTACTATTAGGTACAGATATTATTTATCAAATTAATTAATTATTCAAATACCTGTTTTTTCGAACCTTCCACTTTCACAAAATTGCCTATATTGTAGGTAATATTTATGTTGTTTGAACACAATGTTGTATAACTATACAGCATACTACAATAGATATTACACGTGTCACGTCAACAGATAAATTATAGTTTATGTATAATATAAAACTTTTCACAAAATAACAAGGTAATTATTTTGTACGCACTTGAATACTTGAATACTTTAAATATAAATTACAGACTACAGTAGATACAGTCACTGGTCGTTTGCGAAAGCAAATGTCGTCGATACAGGATAATCGATATTCTCGTCTACAGAAACTGCTGTCATGAAAGGTTATACTATTATACGTCATAATATTATAATCATTCATTTTATTGCCATTATTACATCGGTCATTGGGTATTTTGTTTAAGTTTATTTTTAAATTATTTACAGTAATTTTACGTGAGATCTGTGTGACCACCATGTGATATTGTCGATTACGATGTTTATTTATAAATAATTTTAAAATCGGAAACCTATATCTCTGAGACATCACAATCACAACATTAGTTGTTATACGTTCGAGGAGATGTATAAAGAGCGTATTCGAAGGTTAAAACATTTTTCAAATACAAGATGGACCTACCATGATCGTTGTATTGATGTTTTGTTAAAAACATATAAAGCAGTAGTTGAAACATTAAAATATATAATGTCTGAAGAGGCTGATAAAAAAATCCGTGACATAGCCAAAGGGTTTTATAAAAACTTAAACAAATTTTCTTTTATACTCACTGCTCATTTAATGAAAAAAATATTTTCAGCTACAACGCCATTATCTGTTTAATTGCAAGCTTCAAATATGGATTTCATTCAAGCAATGAAACTTGTTAAAGCTACACGAACATTTTTAAATGAGATGAGAATAGATGATAATTTATCTAACATATTTTCTGATTCTGAATCATTTTGCAAAAGTTTAGACCTAGAAGAAAACAATATTCCTATTAAACGTGCTTCCATTAAAAAAAAATGTGTGGGGAAAAAGCAAATGATGAGCGACTTCTGTCTACAAAGAACCGCTATATTAGTGAAGTATATAATCTGACTCTAGATAAAACATTAATGAAGCTGGATGACAGGTATCACAATGCTGAAAATGTTTTTAATGAAATTTCATTGTTTTCTGCTGAACATTTACTTCAAAAATCTTCTACAACATCTAGCTCGTTTAATTATATATCTAAATGGTTATCATCCACAAATATTGATCAGGACAGTTTGAGTATTGAGTATAATTTATTCTCAAAAAACTAAGAATTTCATGAAAACATGTCCTGAAATCTCAGAAAATGTTGATAATAATACAACAATTAATGCATTTAGCCATGAGAATAACAGCAGCGATAATGATAGCACGAGGTCCAATGATGAAGATGCAGATGTATTAAAACTATTAGATATTTTTAAAACCCTCAGTAATACAGGTATGTCGGCGGCGTTTCCAAATTTGTACTTAGCTTACAAAGGTATTTGCACTTTACCGCCAACGTCAGCAAGTGCTGAAAGGTGTTTTTCAAAATTAAAATTAATCAAAACCAATCTTCGCTCAACAATGTCAGAATCTAGACTTGATCATTTAATGTTGATATCATGTAACGCTGATATTGATATACACATAGATGAAGCTATTAATATGTATGGATCAAGGTCAAAACTGCTACAATCAGCACTTTTATTTTCTTAAGTTTAATTTGTATTTAATAATAATTAAATATATAATATATAATATATAATATATCACATTATCTATGTTTGTTATATGTATATATATAAATAATAAATATAGTGTATATTTGAATATTTAAAATTTAAGTAACTATCAATTCATAAAACTTAAAAATAAAAGTCTGCAATAATTATAAATATTTAAAAAAAAAAAGTAATCAAATCTTCAATATGAATAAAACTATAAAAGAGTAAGTACCTACCTTTTTATTTTTATTTAACACAATGAATATATTTTATTGTTTTATTAACAAAAAAGTAAGTAAAAAATCATTGCACAATCATTGTTATTATAAAAAGTGTAAACAACTTAACTGAAGAAAATTAGGTATATGAAAAAACTTATAAAAAATATTTATTTATAATTTCTAGGATGAAGGGGGTGGGTGGGTGTCTATATATTCTCTTGCACCACTAAGTATAATACATTCAAACCGCCTCTGCAGAGATGAACACCGTAGACGTTAGCTTTAGGCTAGTCGCTGACCAGCAATTTTCAGTTGCGTGATAGTTGCGCAATAGTTGGATCATGACCGCGCTTATAAATGCAACTAAACTATCGTGTCATACTAGAAGCGCGCACAAGGCACAACAATTGTTTAGTCGCATCATGGATTTTGTCGAGATAGCTGTAGTATGTGCTCTACTGCTCTCGAGTTAAAAAGAAGGAAGTCAATAAAAAAGAAGAAGAAATATTGGGTACATCCTATAACTTCACAGCGATTATTGAAAGGACAGTTTTATAAACTTCACAATAAATTACGGTCTTACCCGGTTAAATTTTTTAATTTTTATCGTATGAGTGTTAAAAATTTTGATGATCTTCTAAATTTGATACGACCTTCCATCACTTATCAAGATTCAAAGTGGAGAAAGGCGATCCCTCCTGAAGAAAGGCTTTCTGTTACCTTAAGGTAAGAAAATAATGTTTATTAACAAAAAATGTGTACTTTTAAAAAAAACTTGATAGTTATTTAACTAAAACTTAATACTTTTAACAAAAACTTTGTACTTAAAAAAACTTAATAGTTATTTAACTAAAACTTAATACTTTTAACAAAAAATGTGTACTTTTTAACTAAATACTAAATTCATAGGCTGCTAAAATTATAATGTATACATATCTTCAAAATCAAACTGCAGGGGCGTAGTGGATTCATAACCGCTACAACTTGGAACTGTGTTAGGAGTCGACGATCCAGATGAGTAGTTTCCTGTGTTGAAATTTTGAAAATGACGTTGTTGATTTTGATGTGAAAATTGATTTCCAGTTAATCCATGAAATCTGTAGTTTGAACTGGTACCAAGGTACCAAGGTTGGCCAAGGCCAAGAGGCCCATTGTGAGACGCTTCTGATCTTGAAGAGTAATACGCTTTAATGTGGAAAGAAACTCCATTTTTGCATCCATCTTTTGAGTATCCGTCAATTTCTTAAATGCTGGCACTAATGATAAAAGAAAAGATTTATCTTCATCAATAACTTCTTCCTTCTTGTCCTTTAAAATTTTTAACAGAGATTCCTCATAACTCATATTTTTTTTGCTACTGATTTGCCATGACTTGCTGATTTTTGAGCTTGAAGTGTGTTTACAGGGGAGTCGTCAACAGATATATTTGTTTCTTTTACAACTTCAGAATCGTCTTCACTTCCTATTTGGTTTTTATTTATATCACTTGGGCTGCAATCCGAGACGGTTGGTCAATGTTCCATTATAGGAAGGAGGAATAATAACAGGTCAAAAAACACGTATTTTCGCCGTTTAGTAGCAGCTTGACCGGATTTTCCATGTTTTTGTTTGCTTAGTTCTCTTCTAAAACATGTTCTCAAGTTTCTCCATTTATTCTGCAGTTCTTTTCCTGTGGACGAAATAAAAAAAAACAATAAAACCTTGAGTAGTTTTATAAATAACAATATATTTGTTCTCAATGTTATTTTTATCAATGTATTACCCCATACATATATTTACTATTTTCGAATTTTCCATAGGTACCTTTCAACAGGAAACAGTTTTAGAACTTTATACTTCGAGTTTTTAATTGGGGAGACAACAATTAGAACAATTGTTAAAGACACATGTGAAAAGATATGGATGTGTCTTAAAGAAAAATACATGCCTGAAAGAACCGAAAGGATGTGGCACCAAATTGCAGAAAAATTTGCGGCAACAACACATTTTCCAAACTGCCTGGGGGCAATAGATGGCAAACAAATTCGCATTCAAAAACCATGTAGTACAGGTTCAGAGTTCATGAATTATAAACATTTTTTTTCTGTGGTTCTTATGGCTGTTGTAGATGCGGAATATTGTTTTACGTCAGTTGACATCGGATCATATGGTATTGCTAGTGATTCACATGTATTTGAAAGATCTAATTTTGGTAAAAAACTAAACCAAGGTAAACTTAACATACCACCTAATCAGCCACTACCAAACGATGACACAGGTGTTCCAATGCCCTTTATTTTTGTTGCGGACGAAGCATTTGCATTATCAGATCATGTACAACGGCCATTTGGGCGACGGAATTTAACTATAGAAAAAAAAATGTATAACTATCGGCTCACTAGGGCCAGAAGAATGGTCGAATGCGCATTTGGCATCATGTCCAACAAATGGCGAATACTTCATAGAGCATTAGATGTGAACCTTTAATTTTGTGACGCAATTATTCAGGCTTGCTGCATTCTTCATAACTATGTACGCCAAAGAGACGGTATAAGATTTGAAGATACACTGTATGAATGCCCCCTGACAGAAATGAACCCAACGAATGTGCGTGGCAATCACATTGGTACAACGACAAGAGAATATTTCATGAAATATTTCACTTCACCCGGGGGATCAATTCCTTGGCAGTATGAAAAAATTTGAACAGTTCAAGTTTCAATAGATCATTAAGTATTAATAATAATTTTATATGTAATATTAATTAATTTTTTTGGAAAATATAACTATAATAATACAATTTTCAACATTTTAATTATTAATAGTTATTTTGTTTTGTTTCATTACCTTTTAACGATTTTTCACTTGAAGTCATTGCTTGCCACGTAGGAATCATTGTTTCAAATATTTCACTCCAAAGTCGCAAAATTAAGTTCCGGTCTGAGTGCTCTGGAAGTTTTGTGTTATATATTGGAGGTCTACTTTGAACTGCTTGAATAAATCTTTCTACCCAATCACCATCATTAACAAATTCTAGAATAGAAAAATTCAAAATGCATTTTGTTAACTGTATAATGACTATCACACATAGTAAAATTATATATATATATATGTACATATATATATTTTGAATTAATTTTGGGTTAGTGAACTTACCATGATTGCACATAAGTTTCATGGTGGCTGCGACTCGTTGGCTGAAAATCTGAGCTGCAGAGGATACTTTCATTTTTTTCATTTTATCGGCATAAATATGTGTATCTGTCAGCTTTGGTAGGGCACGTAACTCAAGCAATTCGTTTTTCTTGTCAAGTTCATATAGGTTTACAATATATAGTAGATGAGGGGGGTCATAAATATGCAATACTTCAATTTCGTTAACTACATAGCCAACATAAGTGTTAACTCCACCAGCACTAACTATTTTTTGATTAGTTATCTTCAATAAGTAGTTAATTGCTGCAACATTAGTTTTTCCTTGGTCACTAACAGTTGCTCTAACTTTAAATCCTGCTTCATTGACAGCTGTTATGACGTCAGTTATTAAATTAGTTAGAGTTAGTGTACTTGTAGTACCTTTACAAAAATAATAGCTTACAGGTTGCTTCCATTTCTTTCTTAGCCCTCTAATCATGAACATGGTCGGCAAACTCAGAGCTTCGATTATTTGGTCCAAAATATTGAAATCCAAAAATATAATCTTTCTTTAAGTTATATTTCAATCCCACACTAAGTGCCATTTCATCAAATAATAATAGACAATTTCGATCAATCTCACTAAGTTTTTGAGCTTGATTTTTAAGATTTTCAATAATGTGTTTATTTAATCCTGGATAAAATGGAATATTATGTAATAATAGATTTAGAGTCTTGGGAGATGGTAATGAAAATATTGTTGATAAATAATTGTAAGCTTTAGGACCTTACTTAAATATAGAAAGTGCCAGAATTTTATCTTCTTGTGTGTATCGTCGACCATTTGGTTTTTTACTTTGAGTTTTTAGTTGCGATAAAATAAAGTTGTAGGTTATCTTGTTGACTTTGTTTGATAAACTATGAAAACTACTATCATCTTTTGCATATTTTTCTGCCAATTTTATTCTTGTTTTATATCTTGTAACACTTTTTGAAAGTTTGTCCAATTTCCGTTTTAATTTCAATGCTTCATAATAAAATTTCACAGCCTTTGGAGTCAAGTCATTCTTACGAGTGGTATTAACCATTTGCAGAAGAGAACGGTTCTCTGTAGATAAAACCTCAATTACATTATATTATTCCTTATATTATTATAGCTATAGTTTGACTCACTCTTTCTATTTATATTGGTAGGAGGTCCAGCTTTATCGGTTATTAAGTCTAATGGTTGGCATTCCAATAGTTCCGAGGTATCATTAGAGACTTAAGTAGACATTTTGACTGGTTTGGCTGGAATTATAATATAATACAATGTTCAAATATAATTATTACAAAAAAAAATTTAAATATTTGAACAAATCAATTTTTTCAAATAAAATCCAAGCTATATAGGTACCAAATATATAATTATAATTAATATTATGTTGAACACATGTCACATATATATTATTATTATTCCAAGAATTTGACTTACCATTTTGATTTATATGTGTAGATGATCCAGCTTTAGCGGTTATTGAGTCTAATGGTTGGCATTCCAATAGTTCAAAGGTATCATTAGAGACTTCAGTAGACATTTTGACTGGTTTGGCTGAAATTTAAATATAATAAAATGTTCAAATATTATTACAAAATTGATAGTTCTTCTATTATGTTTTTGCTTTAAAATAAAAAACAGTTATTATTTTTATAAATTATTTATTCAAGACTTACAAAAACATTTGATTGGAGGTGAAATCCTATTCACCAGTGAAATATGATTTGATGACAAAAAGTTACAGGTTTTTGCTGTGCTGACTTAAAAAAAAAAAAAACATTAAAAAACATAAAAATTGGAAGTTAGAATTAAAACACGACCACAGTTACTTTAAATAATAACTACAAACTTAAATAACATGTAAACTGTAAGGCTATCTAAGTATGATTAGAAATTTAGAAATATTATACCGCTACCTATAAGTTATAACATTAAATCAAAAACCATAAATTTAATTATAACGTAAACTGTAACAGAGGCCTTTAGGCTAACTACTGAAACCACAAGTAAAAATATACCATTACAACATTAAATAAATAACCACAAATTTAATTATAACATAAACTGGAACATAGGCCTAAAGGCTAACTACAGACACCACAAGTAGAAATGTACCATTACAACATTAAATTAAAAACCACAAATTAGTAGAAATATTTTATGACATTTCTATAGCTTAACATTTATTAACATAAATCGTGCACACAATTACACAACACAGTATTTTTACAAGGAAGATTTAATGATGGAAGAGATCTGTATTTTAGCTTATTGGTTCCAGGACTTTCACAAGTCTTTTCAAAATGAATATGGAAAATTCTGTATGTTTTTCGAACATATTGTTTTTTCATTAATTGAATACTTGGATTGCCAGTTCTTTGAACCCAGATATTATAGTCAATGTCATTTTCAGGTAACACATGAGTTCTAACATTTTTTTGGTTGTACAACCACCAACACAGCATTTGTTTGAAGGCATAACTACTAAACATGAATAACATTAGATAAATTATGAGTATATATTATGTGTACATTGTATAAATAAAACAAATTACAATTTTAATAACTGATGTCATGTCATGTGTAAATGTAATACATGCTGTTGGCAACACTGGGCCCTAACGCCTCACCGGGGACTAATCTTAGGGTGAGCCGTGAGGCATCAGTTGTTTTCCTCGCGATATAGCGAGCGGAGCCCGGTCCGAGCTGTGTGCCGGCTGCTTTTGCTATTTCTAGTGTTGAGCTTTTAATATTGTTTTTTTTTAACTTGTTTGGTTATTATGTGTTTTTGTAAGAATCAGTATTAATATAACCGCTGGTATATTTCGTTGTTAAAATCGTTATTTTGTTTCTTATTACTAAATCCTGATGAACTCTTAGTGCTAGTGGTTAAGCACCAAAGTCTAACAATACCTTTGTAACTACTTAACCATACAACATAGGAATTAGGTATAAATTGTTAACAACTTTAACTTCAATAAAACATTATAGAACAAGTTAGAGTATAATGAACGAAATGAGCATGGAATAATAATATAATTATTTTAATTAACATAAATTAACCACATTATACGTTAGGTGGTTATACACGAAATACGTTTACGTTTACGTTAGGTAATATTATTATTCTATGCAGGACGGTGTAGATGAGTATTTTATAATCTCACTGGACTGCACTAGCGCTTTGTGGATTACTTCATGACCAAAAAATGTCTTAATATCACAGGCATTGACTGTATACCCCTGGTATTGATAATGTAAGTATGAACTGTACAATTTTATATGTAGGTACCCTGAAATTGTAGATTGTAGATTTTATATCGTAATAATTATTAATTTGTTCAGATAACAGATGAAATGCCTATGCAAATCAATGAATATGATAATGTAAGTAATTAATATACATAGTAATTTATTGATATATGGATTATAAATTATTAGTTAGTAAATATATTGTTATTGAATAACTTATAGTTAGTGGAAGAAGTGTTACAAGATTGTCATGAAAATAAAAGTGAGATGAATAAATATTTTTTTTTTATAATTTCCTTTACAATTATATTTGTACAAAAATGTTTTACTATATATTTTAGTATTTTACTATAAAACATTAAGGATTTGGATACAATTTGTGATAATACTGAAATGAACTGGGCAGATTATACACCAGCTAAATTGAAGACACCTATTTCTTCAGTGATCAAATACTATTAGTTCACAAAATCGTTCATGTTTTGATCCCACAACTAATATGCATGACGATGAAATTAGTTCAGACAATTATTTAGAAAACTTATCATTTCCGAAAATTTATTTTTGCACCATCGTTCTAAATTCGTCGAATTACATGTTTCAAAAAAAAAAATTCGAGGAGCCGCTAAACTAGATTTGTTCAAAAATTTGAATTAAAAATTGAGAAACATAAAACTGACACATACACACATATATATTATTATTATATTATAATTTTATTACATTATTTATATAGTTATATATTAAAAAGTAATCTAAAACCTGAATTTGTTTTTTTCTAATTTTCGTTCCAAATTACTTGTTTATTAAGTGGAAATATGTGTGTTTACACATGTACAACATAGCAAAAAACTGATTTTCGCGGGATAGAATCACTCTCTCGGTATCTATAGTAGAATTACCAAAATTCCACTTTATCTGTGACGTACTGTCGTAGCGTTTTTATTATTTGGATAACATAAATAAAATTAAAGTGATCAGTTTGAGAAAATTAGGATTTTTTTTCGTTTGTTTCATTTAATTATTAAAAATCATTGGTAAATGTTATAAAAAAAAATAAAACAACACAGATAAAGTTGTTCTTTATACGTTGTGGAATTTTGGTGATTCTATTATAAATACCAAGGAAGTGGTTTTGTCACTGTTTTTTGCCATTTTGTACATTTTTTGTTAGACGGACACGACACATACGGGTATCACTTCCTCTTAATAAATTTAATATTTACTGACAATTTAATTCATGATAGAACCTATACTCAGATTAATACTTCTGAATCCTTATAATTTAAATCACTAAATAAAATTAATTGATATAAAAAATAATAGATACATACTTAAAAATGTATTAGGGACATTTGATACCATTAAAGTTTGATGTTCTAATTTGTAGTTGTGCTTTATAATGTAATAAAAACAAAAATAATCATAAATTATTATTCAACAAAATATTAAAAGGATGATTTTGTGGTATTATAATAGGATGTTAAATATGCAATTATATTCACGGTGGTGAATGTTCGTACAGCCCTCCAGTACTACAAAAAGTAATTATTGAATTGTAAATTACAGTATACATAATAATACTATAAATTATATGGTCTCTATTAATTACTGCCGTTACTATTTAAAATTAATACATATCATTCGTACTCAACTTCATCCACGATTTAAATAAATTAAATAAATTACATGATTAGCCAGTTAAAATATGCTAGATCACAATCTATTAGGTCTTCATCATAAATATTCTACCTATACGTCATACAAAACAACTAAATATGTAGTGGACGTGGAAATTCCTCCTATGAGAGTAGGTAGATAATCTAATAGTGTTTAAAAAAAAAATATGTAAAAATAATGTACCTTTAAAAACGAGAACTATCTCGATTCAATGCTGTTTTGAATGCTAGAATGGCGTTGATAATTTAAACAAATCACTTGGTTATTAGAACGAACCATAAATAAAAACCAAATTAAAATTAAAATCCTGCCATAACGTGTAATTATTGATTAAAAACAATGAGAATAAGAGAATGAGAAATGATGCAAGTATATTATCATTATTTACATTTTTTATCAAAACACATAAATTATTTATACAATAAATTTGTCTTGCCATGGTATTTTTCTTTCGTTATTAAAGTATTGACAATAAGTATTTCTTATATCTTTAGCTAACTCTGTAGAATTTCTGTTATTTCCATGTTGTAAATTAATTAATGACTCTTGAGTTCTCGAAGACCCCTCGATAATTCTCCCTTTTTCTTCATACTCCATGTCCATTGAACCTTGGCTAATATATGATGCTGACTTTCTTAAATAATTATGTAGAAAACAACAAGCCAACACAATTTTTTTAGCTTTATCAGTATCTACTTGTATTGGTCTTTGGAACACACCAAAACGCGAATTTAAAATTCCAAAAGCGTTTTCAACAATTTGTCTTGCCCGACTTTGACGATAATTAAAAATTCTCTGTTCCTTGGTGAAATTGGTCTGTAGCCCTTACTTTAGGATTGTCCATATTGTATTTACGTTTCAGACAATGCAAGTAACATACAATTGGCATTAACTAAGTTGGAGCTCAAACATTTTGCTCATACCTTAAAACCGCTGAATAAAGTCAAAAAGATACTAACTTATTTTCGTAAAAGTACATCGGCAAATAAAAAATGTAATATTTATCAAACAAGTAATGGTACCAAAGAGCCTAAAAAGCTTCTACAACATGTTAGTACCCGTTGGAATTCCACTTTGTATATGCTCGACTCAATAGTACACATCCACGGCCCGCGGCTGTTGAATAATATTACCATGACAAAATAGATAGGTATGACAGCAAAATTCATATTATGGTCGGCAGTGCGCATCCCCACTACTTTATGCACTTTGTATGTAATTGTAGTTCTCAGCATTTGATTGGATGTTGATAACATGATAAATATTAGCCATTAGGATTGATAATTCAATAAAGTAAACACAAAAAGATAAAAAATAAAATGTATTATAATTATTAATTTGTAATATTATTGGATTTATATAAGACTTATAATAAAAATTGATACTTCAAATTGTGTATTTTTTTATTACCTTATCTGTTGTTCCATACTTCCATCCGATTCTGTATTTCTGTTTTACAGTTTTACACTAGGTTTATGCAATTAATATATTTTTTTAGTGTCCAGACTATTTATTTTAAATATATTGTTAACAATTTCCAAAATGCCAGTTTGTGAATTTGTTAACTGTTTGAGTGGTAGTAGGAAAAACGAAGGTTTGAAGCAACCCACACTTCATAGGTTCCCAAAAGATGAACAATATAGGCATTTTTGGCAGCTTCAAGCTCAGGCAGGATTTAACCCTAAACCAATCAATTTTGATTCAGGTATCAATTTGTTTCGTTTGATTTCAGAATTATTTTTCACTAATTATTGAAATTACATATCATATTATTTGTAATTTAAATTATAGCCGTAGTTTGCTCACTTCACTTTGCTTCTTATCATTACGATTTTTCTAAAGGAGTACAAAGGAATGCTCGTAATTTAAAGGCAGAAGCAATTCCACTGAAGTAAAATTTATATTAAAAAATAAACTATGAAAATACAGATCTATATGTATTATATCATTATATGTATTCTTATTAATTAGTTCTTATGGTTTGGATTATAATGACATGCCTATGAGAAGATCTTTCACACCAAATGTATCTCCAATGAAAACTGGAGCTGGAGTTTTTTCTGTGTATGAAAAATATACTATACATTGTTAATATCAACTTGATTTTTGGTTTTCTACCAAATTTCTTTGACCCATGGCAATGTAATGCATACATATATTTATTTTTCAGAGAAATTTTACCTGGTTTTGACGTGGTAGAGTCAAAACCAAAGTCATGTCGTGTTAGGTTATTCAGTTCAACCTCAACTGATAATGATTTAGGAGTTAAATTATTAGAAATTAATGACAAAAGTGAATCAATAATGAGGTAATATTTTGTAATGATGTTTAGGTACCATTCTTCCCTTCACTATTGTGTTTGTAACTTTTTGAAAATGATTATTAACACCTACATGCTTAAATTGTTTAATGTATTTTAATTAACTAAAACAATTATTAAATATAGATAGATTAATATATAGATTTTTAATATAGACATAATATAATTAATCATGAATATAATATATTAGGTATTTATAAATTCAGGACTAAATTACTAATTAGTATAAATAATAGTAAAAAGTATTAACAATAAAATATTTAAAATAAGTTTACAACATAATAGCTTTTAGCAATATAAACACTAATTTATTTAAGTTATTATTCGATATATATTTAAAAAAAAAAATAATGATGATGTATTCACTATTCAGTAAATGTTTATTTGTGTCAGTAGTGTATATGACTTTTGTTTTAATAGTCTTATATAGGTATCATTGTATATTTTTGAGTGTATGTAGATAATACTAGGATCTTAAGTAAATTATTGTATTTTTATAATTTTGAGATTAGTTATTATAATAAATGTTTATATTTGCAAAATAAATAAACCTTTTAAAACCTTTTCTATGGTTATTCAATTGTGTAGATTAAAACAAGAGTTAATTGATGTTAAAAAATCATTTGAAAAAATTGTATTGGATAATGATAGTTTAAAAAAAAA
>NC_042493.1:40360851-40363127 GCF_005508785.2 Acyrthosiphon pisum | reverse complement strand
TTTTGTGAAAATCGATTTTGCGTAAAAATTCCCGTTTTTCCTTAATTTTTCTTTTGTTTTTCCCGGCGCTTTTGAAAACCACTGGAAAATTTAAATTTTGACCTCCCCAATGCACCAACGATATTCACTTTCTGATCGAACAAGATACTGAAGTTGAAAATCGTAGCATTATTTCGACTACTTATCGTGTACACAGACACAAAAAAAAATAAAAAAATAAATAAAAAATTAAAAAAAAAATAAAAAAACACACATCATTGTAAAATCAATACATTCATCGTTCCACTCAGAATCTAAAAAAATGTTACAATTTTTAAACACTAACTTTGAGCACGGCGATAAACTGAACAAGAATACAAGGCGATTACCAATTCAGATGTGACAATTTATTATTTAAGTCAATGTTATTATAATATGTTAATGACAATTTTATACCATTAAATCATATTAGTTAATAGTTTCCATACTGCAACAAAACTTGACATGTTATAACGTGTCACTATGCAATTAGGAGTGTTTATACTATATGCAATATTTAAATGTTATTTTAAGATCAGCATTTCGTTGTATTTGTCCACAAAATATAATTTATGAAAAAATAAACGAATACACTAATTATATTTAACATGAATAAAATTTGTATTTCAAATTAAGAACTCATGGGGCACATTGTTTTTTGAAAAAATATAATTAATATATATATTTAATAAAACATTCATATGTTCACAATAATATTATAACATTTTAAATTAAATTTGTATATAAAATATTAAAATATAAGTTCAAATTAATTCCTAATTGTATAATATTTGAATATACATACTAAATAGTAAATACACAAGTATATGACATAATATTGTATTGCATTAAACAACAAAAACAATTTAGTAAATTAAAATTAATATTAAATAAGGTCTTAGTACATTTTTATAAATCAATTGTTCATATATTTAGTGATAGATGATCTAATACTCTGAAGTTACTCTTAAACGAATTGTCATACGAGAGTTGTTTAATTTAATGAACTGATAACTAGGAGCTCATGGGAGTTGACTCCCCGAGTCAACTCATTTGAGTGAACTGAGTATTTTAACTGATAATTTCAAAACTGCTTGATTTTTTTAAATTAAAAACCTATTTTTGAGATCATCTAATACATTGTCAAGCAAAGGAATGTAAATTGACACTCTGTAATAATCCTCTATAGTACTTGTTTGGTAATTTGATCTTGCAGTTTGACGACATACTATTCGAGGCTTTTTTATTTCTATATCATGCTTTATCATTTCTTTTTTGCAAACTTCAAATTTTAAGTTGAATTCCTCAGAGCAATTGGTTCTTTTATTTTCCAAGTTATCAATGACATCATGCATAGTTTCTGTAGAATTACTTATATCCGAGTTGACATTTTGTCCACTCATAATTGAAGGGTGGATGTCATTACAGAACAGCCATCTGTAGCAATTCCAACACAATTTAAGAAATCTAAATTTAACTCTTTAAGTATGGATACTATTGTTTTTCCTAAAACTTCACCTGTCAATTTTGGTTCTAATATAGTTGAATTTATATCCACAACTTCATCATCTTCACTATCATTATTTGAGGAAAAAGCATGTTTATGACAGTCAATGAATGCTATAAAATTCTCTTTTGTAACACCCTTATGGATGTACCTTAAAATGAGACTCATCTGTGAAGTATGACTAATGTCTGTGGTCTCATCAAAAATGATGCTAAAGTATTTATTTTCTTTAACTTCGTCAATATCTTTATTTATAATAAAATGTTTACAGCATGTAATTAAATCATTTTGAATTATTGGGCTAATATAAGTTGCTCTTGCGTTTAATGATTTTAAATGGTCTTCAAGCACATTATCTCCAGATAATACTCTATACTTTAATAGTTCACGAAAATTACCTTGATTAGCAATTATAGACTTTGGGATTATAAGTGTACTATCTTCATTGCTGAAAAGTTTTCCAGAATCAAAATTTCCTCTCAGGGGGATATTTTGTCGACCAAGAAAAATTATGCTCTCTACAATTGGTTTCAATCTCTCTCGATTTTCCAGAACAAATTTTTTTCTATGTGCGAGTGCCATATTGATAACTTCTTTTTGAGGATTTTTGTGATTGCGTAAAAAATAATCTGTGGTAGTAACTGCGTTTATGTGATATTTATGGCTGTTTTGAACTGCTAAATCACCTGATTGCCTTGAGATTTTTGAATATTTGTTTAATGGTGTAGCTACAAATTTTTGTAGTACTGTA
>NC_042493.1:40346177-40360659 GCF_005508785.2 Acyrthosiphon pisum | reverse complement strand
CCCACCGGAACCACCCACCCCGATTTATAGATGGGACACTTGACCCAAAAATTCTGCATCACGCCGCCCACTGCCTGCAATCTAAATATAACAATTATTATCCTAATAAATTGTAGTATTGAAATTATTATTGATAAAAACGAAAATAGGCAACATTTTATTTATAGAGAATCGTCAAAATTATTTTATTTTAATGTCCATGATATTATTATATCATTGATGTATCCGCATTTGATCGAATAAGTTGATGTTGATTCTAAGCAGTAGACGTGAATTGGATTGTGGCCAGTGTTGCGCAAAGATAACTAAAAATTTATCTTGATAAAGATAAAAGATAATTGGATACAATTTATCTAGATAAAGATAAAAGATAAAACACTATTTATCTGAATAAAAAAAAAAAAAAAATTATTTTAATATACTCCCCTCCAAAAAAAAAAATCCTAGATCTGCCATTGACCATTGTGTATATTTATGTATGGAAAATAAGTAATAAATAATAAGTACTTAGTTTTAAAAAAAAATACATTCTTTGTACCTAGGTATATTATAATTTTATAAAACAATTCATTAATATATTTTAAAATAATAGTAATTAATTATTAAACATAAAAATGTAATTTTTTATACAAATAATGGTTAACACATAATTATATTCTAAAATATATAAAATAGTAAATATACATCATAATAAAATATTGAAAAAAAAAACATTGCACCTTCAGTATAAAATTACTTTTTACTTTCATGTATGATCTGGGAGTTGGCGATACATTTGCTAATGTAATTTCTTCATTATCGTCTGAAATTGAAGATGAACTTAAATTATCAAATAATTGTTTTGCTATGTTTATGTTTGCTTCAGACTCAATTTTTGTAGCAGTATTCTTAGAAGTGGGGCATATTTTTTGTCTTTTATTATTACTTTTTAATGTATAATAAAATTAAAAAAACCCTGTACATTTATGAATGGGAAATAAAGTAATAATTACATAAGAAATATTAAAAATGATAATAACTTATACATAGTCTGATCAAAATAAGAACAGTAGTTGGCGCGACGTGTTTTCGTCGGGCGGCGGTCATACTACGGCGACGTGTCGGGCGCTGCCACGGGCCCGGAGCAACTGCCCCGATTGTCCCCCCTGTCTATCACAGAATTAAAACCCATAAATATTAAATAATAATAATTGTATAAATTTAGTGAAAAATATAAAAACCTATGAATGCTTGTGGTAATAATCCATCGTGTTATAATAGTGTTTAAACGGTGCCTGTTGTTATTTCTTATCGCATGGTGGACCTGTCGTTACTTGCGTGCTGTACTTCTTCGGGTTTTCCCTATTTTTTGTGTAGTGACATCGTCTAGATATGCCATTGACGATCTTTGTAGACAACAATAATATGATTGTGTTGTCATTTGCAGTCCAGACGTCCAGTCGTATACTTTTGCTTTTTTTTTTAATACATCGTGTTTATAATGGTAAGTTTAAAAACATTTTTAATTACATTAGTGTTTACCTATTATTAAAATTAATTTATTAAATGATGCAGCCGTAGGTGATTTTTTTAATAATCCGCACTAATTTCTTATTTGTTGATTTCATTTTTGTATGACAATATGGCATGAAGAAGTTATTAAATAATATATTTTAATATTAGTTAGTTATTAGGATACATTGAACCTATAGAATTAACTTTAACTAATTGAAATTGAATTATCAATATGTTAAAATATATTTAAGATTCCAACTGAAACAATAAAGGTATTGGTTTTACAATAATATATTATATTATTACAATTTGAGCGGAGCAATGAATGTATTGATTTTACAATAATAAGTGTGCTAATTTGTGTAGAACCTACTGTAGGTATATATAATGTATAAAAGTAAAAAAAATATTATGAGTTATTTTCTCAAAGATTATAATAAAAATGATTAGTAAATACAATTGATAAAAAATGTTCTTCCGGTATAACCGGATATACCGATACTTTTACGCAAATAACCAATACGGTAACTAATAAACTTTTCACTCACATTATTCCTTGTATATTAGGTATAGGGAAGTATGTGTTCATTATCTATGGTTAACACCTCAAAGTGGGTCCACCGCATAACATGTAGTCCAAAACTATCCTATCCTTTATAAGGTTATGTTTTTTGTGTTTTACTTTAGTTAACATCAATTAATATAATATATATTATTATAACTCTTGTATTATTATTACTGTTATTATTATTAATATTGTTATTATTATTATAAGTATAATTAAGTTAATCAAATGGTACGCTACGTACTTAACCCGTCGTTGGTCGCGTGGTGAGAGATTCTCTCACTACGAGAATATTTTACTCACCGCCATCTTTTATATAGGTTTATTTTATTTCCTAGTAGTTATGCTATACCTTATCAGATACATTTAATCTAAAATAGAAATAAAAAAAAATAAAATATTTTACTAAAATATTATGTATAAAAGAAAATATAAATACTGGAATATAAATAGTTTATATGTTAACATAACAGAATATAATATTATTGATACAAATTATTTTACATTTTTTTTTTTATAAAATTTGAATTTTTTATCAAAAAGTTTTTTATTAACATTTCTTTATCAAATATAGATCTTTTTTAATGATTTTAGATTTTTTTTTATTGATTTTTTGTGATAAGAATTTTTTTAAGATTTTAATTCAATGAAATCGGTTTGATAAAAAATCAAAAAAAAAAATCAAAAAATCAATAAAAAATCTGTAAAAAATCGATGAAAATCCATTTTTTTATAAAGTACGATTTTTTGGGGGGCTGTAAAACACAGGAAAATAATGCACTGGAACATAATTTGCAGGAATAATAAATACAGGAAAGGTATTGTAAGGAATTGTAATAAACAGGAAAGTTATTATCAGGAAAGATATTTAACAGAAAAATAAAATCGGGAAGTAAAACCATTGGAACATAATTTGCAGGAATAATAAATACAGGAAAGGTATTGTAAGGAATTGTAATAAACAGGAAAGTTATTATCAGGAAAGATATTTAACAGAAAAATAAAATCGGGAAGTAAAACCATTGGAACATAATTTATTGGAATTATAAATACAGGAAAGGTGTTATAAGGAATGATAATAAACAGGAAAGTTATTATGAGGAAATATATTTCACGGGAAAATAAATATTTGGAAATTGAATACTAGGAATGATTAATACATGAATAGCGTTGTAAGGAATAATAACACACGGAATATTATATTCAGGAAAAATAATTTCGGGAAAATTAAAACCAGTGTACAGGAATGATATTTTACGTGTAATATGTTATTTGGAAAATATTATTTAGTAGGAAATATCAAATAAGAAAATAAAACTTACAGACTATACCTAGGTACTTATTAATATAAAGACATTTTATTTTTAAGATACAGTGACGTAACATAGGGGGTTTTGGGTGTTGAACCTCCCTCCTTTGTATTTTGTTCACTAGGTATACAAATTAATACAATTTTTAAAAATATTTTGATGTATGTTATGTGACCCTAGATCATTTCCAGATCAAAATAGTAGCGAGGGCCACATTTCGTCCAAGACTGAAATAGCTAGTCTTGTAAAAAATACTTTTGAAAAATTATTAAGATACTAATACTAGTATTCGAATAAAAAACTAAAAAGTATTAGAAATACTTTTAAAATACTATTGTAAAAATGTATTTTACGGATACCTACTCACAAAGTATTTGAATACAAATACAAGTATTTTTTTTAGTTTTATGCTATATGTAATATGATGTATATTGTACACCAGCATAAGTACCTATTATGTTACTACTTTCCATAGATTTTAACAATTACTATAACTTGTCTGATTATTTAGAGGTAAATACATGTTCACATATCCTATTCTGCACTCAAATATATTCCATCTAATATTGATTACATTTTAATGAAAAAATTTAAAAAAAGTGGTATTAACTTACTATTAATATGGAACTATTTTAAAATTATTAGATTTTCAGTTTTCTTAAAAAATTTCAATACAGAAAGTCAGAAACTATATAAAATTTGATGTGCTATTTTTTAAGGTCTAAACATTGTTATTAAGTACCTACTTTTACTATACAAAAACATAATATTTGTTTTCAACGAAAACAATATTATTTTTATTGATGTCAATTTTTGAAAAATAATAAAACAAAATTAATAAAACGGACTTTATGGTATTTTAATACAAGTATTTAAATTTTGGTAAAAATACTTTTAAAAAGTATTCAAAATACTTAAAAAATACATGAAAAAAATTGTATTTAGAATACCATATAAATACTTCAAAAAGTATTTAAATACAAGTATTCAAATACTTGTATTCGAATACTTTACAAGACTGGAAATTGCCTTCCCGCACGAATCACACATACTATTTTTTGTCACGCCTCTGCATTCATCGATCACGGCAAAGGTATAATGCTGGGACAATGCAACAACTAGACCATAAGGTTAGGTTTTTGATATAATACGAATTTGAAATACCTATCTAAAAACCTAAATCCTTAATTAAAAGTCCTATATCTTTATGAAACTTTCAAGGATCGAAGTAGAAGCGTGCCTAGATCATTTGCCATCTGGTAAAAGTTGTTGAACTCAATTGTTAAGGGAGTAAATGTTGTGTTCAAAATTTGAATTTTTCAAAATACAAATTGGCAAGAAATTGTGTTTTGCCAATTTCTCAAACTTACAATAGAGACGTGGCTTTTTTTAGAACAGAAATTTGATCTCGAGGTGTCACTGAGTTGAACCTCGAAGATTTCAAGACGATACAACCAACATTGAATAATCTAGTACTTCAAAATGTACATCCAGCCGTTCTAATTTTGTGTCGTTAGCTCAAATAAATATATTAGAGTAAATTGACCTTTTATTCTATAGGTTTTAATATTTTATTCTTATATACATATCGATTTACATTAATGAATTGTGAGCTACACGCCGACTAAAATAAATGCGAAAAAAAAGTTCAAAATAATTATTACTTAAAACATTAAACAGACGTAGGTCGTAGGTAAACCTTAAGGAAACGTCTGGTTATACGAATAATCACATATTGCGTTTTTCAACTTTTTGCTTCTCCGATTACGGGCGAAATAATGGTCGTACGTACTTCAACCATAGAGCCTTTTTGAATCCTGGTACCTACACCAAAAGACCAGAATCTCGAGTTTTGTAGTGATCTAACGAAAACCCAAAATCCAAAATACACTTGACTATGTAATTTTCTAAGTACAAAAAGCACTCAAAAAAATCATAACTCCCGAACCAACAGTCGGATAACCTCGACCTCGGTACCCATCGATACGGCGCAAAGTCCTCTATAACGTCCGACTAAAAAAACGGGTCGCCGCTCCCAAAATCTAAGTGTTCGTACTGAAAACGCCGAAAAACACATATTTTAAAATTTCGAAGCCCCAAAAGACGGAGAAAAACGGCTCCTATGGTTTCGATACATGACGCCGAATTTGATCACCGACCTCCAAACTATACAAATCTCGAGTTTCAAAAACGTCATATATAAACTAAAGCTTTTCCAAAATACGCCTAGGGAGGGGATTCGAGGATTTTTTACTATCGTGTGCAGTATACAAATTACAAATTTAAACAGTTCACCTCAAATTTTTGTAAGTCATACATAAATTATGGCTATTAACCTGCTTGTGTATTCTGTAAATTTCATGTTGTACAACATCAGATGATAGGAACTAGGTACCTACTTCAAAAGTTCAAAGTATGCATTATTTGTAGTAATTCAAGTATATACTACCTAAAAAAAATCTGCGTTTTCCTACAGAATTTAGTTATAAATTATAATGGTATATTGCTGGTAAAAAATATATCTTAATATCACAAATGGTCAAATATGCACTTATAAATTAAATATGATCAAATATGTAAAATATGCAGCAATACATTATGATTATAAACTCATATTGCTATGAAACAAATTTCTATAATACTCAACTATGTTTTGAATGATTATTGAACTCCTAGAAGTCCCTAGCCCTAGACTCATTATGAATTATGATAGCGAAAGTCATAATATGAGACTAATTATAGTAAGTTATATTTTCAATAATTTGTACAAAAATAAACATTCATTTTATTTTTAATTTACTTATGAAACACATTACACAACCGTCACAACCATTCCTCCTGGGTATGTGATCATTTCTTCGGGGTTTCTGTGCCATCGTATTCAAATTCTTATTGTGAATTTTGTGTTTTAAATAATTCTTTTCCATTATTTTGACAATGGCAAATAAAGAAAATAATCTAAAACGGAAACGGTCATCTAAAAAAAAAATCTCAAATTCTCTGGTACTACGAAGGTACAAAAAAATAAAGTAAGTACCTATTAATATAAATAATATTAGAAATTTAAATACTTTATTTGTCTGTTTAAACGTTTATAGTAAATTAAAATAAAATAATAATATTTTGGGCTCTACGCCTCTACCCATTCAATAATTAAATCAAAATAATTCTATTATCCCTTACAAAAAACAATTCTGTTGGGGTGGATTAACACCTCCGCCACTACAGATGCCAATATATATAACTATATTAACTTATTATAATTAGCAGTAGACACTCTTGTTTTCATAAAAATAATACCTTGGAAATAAATAATTTTGTTTTTAGTACCCCCCAGGAAAATGTGGAAAATGTGCACTGACGGCGACGATCTGTCAGCCCAAGATATTTTATATTGGGTATATTATTTACGTTTTTATATCTTCTATTTTTAAATTAGGACAGGTTGTAGATTGCATACTGCAGGTTAAAATAACATAAAAATATTATGAAAATCTCATTGTCAATAATTCAGTATTGAAATACGTACTTCAAATTTATATAAAAAAAAAGTCCGAATATGTATTTTATATATACATATTTTAATTAGTCAGAATAACTTATGTGAATTCGTGAACCGTACCTAGTAAACTATCAAGTACATTGACTGTTCATAAACATTTATAAAAAAATTGAATACTTCAAAATACCTATATAAATTATAGCTTATAAATAAAGGAAATATTTTGAAAAATATATACTTTGTAAAGAGAATATTTACTAATTGACCCTCAGTTCATTAAACGTATGTTGAAAAATGATATAATTGAACCTCCACATATCATACAAAATATTGAAGAATTCAAAAAAAAGAAATCAATAATTAATCAATACTAAATTCTAAAATTCAAATCTATATTATCTTTATCTATTTCGTTAATAATAAAAATAAATTAAATTATTTCTAATAAATTACGCTGTATTTATTTATTTTATTTAGATATTATAAAACTATATTTTACTATAGCCTATAGGTAGGTATTAGGTATATTTCAATAAGTAATAATGCAATAAATACAAATCAAGCTATGTTATAATAAAGTTTATACGATCTTTATATTGGTACAATGGTACATATATTTAGATAAGCAGTGACTTAAATTATAATCGTTAGTTTATAGGTACGTGCGGAGATTTAAAATATTACGGCAGTAATTAAGCGAATGAATTTTATAATGACGCGAAAAGTACGAACGTTCATACAAAAATAAACGGCGCTCCAGAACGAAACTCTTCGGCTGGCCGCCGACTACGAGGAATGGGCGTGACTTAAATGCCGCGTGCATGCGGATCGCGAAAACACTTAACAGCGCATTCTCTTAGCCGTTTTATACGTTTCACTTTGAGTATCACGTCCTCTTAACCCGTCGTGGTCCGTGTTCTAAATAGACTGATGATTAGTCTGCGGCTGGGTTTTCCTTATCACTGGTAAATTAAAAATAGACATATTCCGATTGTATTATTTGAACGTAAACAACGTCACCGTCATTTACATCGCATTTCGTCAACAGACTCTTAACCGTAAACTCTGCTATCGTCAATTTAATTATTTTACATCAAAATGAATAATATCCCACACGAAGGTTTTAATTATAAAATTAATGGCGGAGAAAAAAAAGGCATTCGGTAAGTTTATTATACCATATAAATCACCGTAGTACCGAATACTGAGAAATGAACACACACAGGACTTGACAAATTTTATAAATTACAGCTTATATAATATTATTATATTAAAGATAAAGTTATTGGTACCTTTCTTATCCATTATAATGATTCGCCTAATAAATAACTGTATTGTCGCTGTACCTAGCTATTATATTATATCTGATCGATATGGCAGACAGACTGGCACCGTGTTCTGAATCGTTTTTATCGTAGGTATACAATAATTTATCATTGAATCTAAAATGAACGTTATTTGTGGGAACATAACAATTGTACGTGTGTAATAAGTATGTTATACATTTTGTAATAATAAAATAAAATGTACCTATAATCTTTAAGTCAGTACACCACTGATTGTCTATATGTTATTTACTGGGTTGTAGTAGGTATTTTATTTGTATTGAAAATAATTTTTCTTCGAAGTGTTAGGTATATAAGTGTTATAAATTATTATTGCTATAAAATTATTTATATTAAATTTTTAGTCACTTATACTTATTAAAATGAAATTGATTTGTAATTTGTTTTTGAGCTTAAGAAACATTTGGTGCATATGGTTTGGATTTTAAGGTACATGGTATGCTGTCAGAAATATTGTAAAGGTTCGGCAAAACGATTAGTTGATGGTACTATAGTGAATAATGCAACTCACTCACATTATCCAAATAATTTGGAAAACGAACTCATGGAATTAAAAAAAAAATTTAGATTAATTCTGATTCAAAGAGCAGTAAATGAAACTACAAGTCTCCGTGATATTTATGATGAAGAATCTATAAGGTATTAGCTATCAACATAATATTATGATAATAATTATGGTTTAATTTTAACTATATGGAAGTGAAAAATAAATAAATTTATGACTACAAATTAATAATTATGTTGATTTTTCATAATAGACATATGAGAGCTGCAGTTCAATATTGTTGGCCTGTAGCTGAGATGTCGATGCGCCACGCTCGTAGGAAAAATGTGCCAGTTTTGCCTCCTACGATGCAAGCACTTGCAGAAATGTTAGAGTCTAATGTAGATCGATATATTTGTTGTGGTCATTCCTTTTATCAAGACCATACAATTGATGATGATGGAAAGACATCAATTATATTTGGATGTTTAGACCTGATTCAGGAAGTTGTACGACAGGGTGGTTCTGAGCTCCATGCAGATGCCACTTTCAAAATAGTACCTTCGGCACCTAAGTGTCGTCAACTATTTGTTATGCACTTTATTATTCAAAACCATGTACGTTTAAAAGTTTGACTTAATATTTTGATAGTGATTAATATTTTTAATATGTTTTAGAGTATTCCAGTTATATATTATGTACTTATGGAGTCAAAAACTGAACTAGCTTATACTCTTGTTCTGAGGAAATGTAAGGCCATGTTTCCGGCTATTCAACCACAATTTATCATGACCGATTATGAAATCGCCTTAAAAAACGCATTCAGCATTATTTATCCTGAGAGTGTTCAACATGCTTGTTGGTTTCACTATGTACAGGTATATAGTATTTACTCAAATAAAATATTACCTTATTTATTGTGATGACTACTTTCTAGTGTCTTGTCAAGAATCTAAAAAGTAATGGGTTTTCAAATTACGTTAAAAATAACCAAGAAGCCCAGATTTGTATCAAAATGACGTCTGCATTAGCATTGTTGCCTCCTAATTTAATTGATGAAGGTTACCAGTCAATTCGTAGGTATGCAAGGGATAATAATGTAAATCTCGTGTCCTTTTTTACATATTTTTCCAAGTGAGTATAACATTTGTCTATATAGTTTTATAACTTAAAAAAATTAAATATGTATATATTTGTAGTTATTGGTTACGTACAAGAAAACCAGAAGTTTTTTCAGTGTACGGTGTTCCTCGAAGAACAAATAATAATGTGGGAGTCTTTTCACAGTGGACTGAAAGAAAAATTCCAAAGTCTTCACCCAAATTTATGGACATTTTTAGGTGAGTTAAACCACTGAAATTATGCATGACATGTATTATGTATAACTCTTATTATCAGCATACTATTCAATATAGTCTGTCTTATTGAGTTTTTTGTAGGAAAAAATCCCATTTCATATACTTAAAAAAAAATCAAAAACTCATTTTGAATTAAATTTTTGATTTAGATCACTTGAAACGCCTAAGTTTGAAAAACCATGTAATTGTTAAACAGTTGGCAAGAGGTGAACGAGTATCACGTCTAGTAAAAATAAAGTACTTATTAAATTCTGTACGCATTCAAACAGCAACGACGCAGTTGGAGCTTGGAGTTATAAATGTCAAAGAATTTTTACTCCAATCTTCACATTGTGCTGAACGTTACTTAAGAGAAGAAATCAATTGGCACATTAACATTGAACAAGGTAACAATAACATAAATATATTGAAAACAAATTATTAGCTTTATTATTTGTGAATTGTAATAATTTGATTAATGCCATAAGTTTTTTACAACATTTTTGGTTATTGTTTATTATATTCTCAATAAGTAGCAAGTCCAAGATATAAAACAATTTGCACTTGATATTTTTTCACTTGATAATGTTAATAGATCAAAACGAACCTCAAAACATAATCCAGGACGTTGAGAACGAGAACAATAGTGATTCTGATGGTGAAGTTTCTGTTATTTTAAGAGAGGGTCGACAATTGTTTGATGTCAGTGGTTCTGATGAATCCATTCTGCCCGATGGTAATATTTTATTATGTTTTGTCATTAATGGTTATATCCTAACCTACTCCAAACTATAATTTTGGTATAAATTAATTTGCTTACCTACCTATCTATTAACCAAATTCATGTAATGTATACTATAATGTTGGCATGTTCTAGATGAAGTAGTAATTATGGAAGAAAATATTCCAGAAGTACATATAGAAATATGCTTATAATATACTCAATTATCTATAGTAATTTCTTAAACTATTTGATTATACTCTTTTAGATTCTGAGTGAAACGATGAATGTATTGATTTTACAATGATGTGTGTTTTTTTATTTATTTATTTTTTTGTCTGTGTACACGATAAGTAGTCGAAATAATTCTTCGATTTTCAACTTCAGTATCTTGTTCGATTGGAAAGTGACCTACAGTACAGCAGAGCGACATCCGCTTGCCCACCTTTTTTATGATATAACCTATATTATTTATAAAATAAAAGTTCATACAGTTGATTTTGGTTGCATAAGCAGTACCATTGATTATAAATACTAAACTATTGTAATTGGGTATATTTAATAATATGCTATATTACAACTTATTGCGATCAATCAGGGAGCAAATCATAACATTTAATAGATTTACTTATCAAAATTATTTTTTCTAGAAGATAACGAGGAAGATTACTTCACCCTAGAAGATAGGGATCCAAACATAGTTGCTATGTTGGAACTTGATGCCAGGCATCGCCAATTAGAAATTGAAGCTATTCCGTACGTACAAGTTCCAGCTGTTCTCCCTTCTTTGGAGAATCAAGACCAAATGTGCATTGTTTGTATGGAAGCAGAAAAAACACACGCTCTAATACCATGCGGTCATAGAATATTATGCCAAGATTGTGTAGTTAATCTAGACCCTGTACGTTGTCCATTCTGTAATGAATACTTTACTGGCTCTATAAGAATTTGGTAACTAACTAACAAACAACATTTTTTATAATTTTATGAAACTTTGTTTTCAAGTGTTTTTTTTATTTTACAAAAAGGTAATTGTTTTTATTTTTAATGTATGATAAATATTTAATGTTCAAAATATTGTTTTTTCTTTTTGAAATAATATTTTACAGCTACATAAAAAGAGTCATAGTACTATTAATTAGTCTTTGAAGTATCTTTTTTTCGATAAAGTAGATGAAAAATGGAAGGCACAATATCTGGGGACACTTATTAATTGATTTTATTTTTTTAAACGTCATATAAATGTAAAAACGTCATTTAAATGTACCTGCTATAGTGTAAATGTAAATATAAAATTCCTATAATATTATGTTTAAGAGTTTATGGACGTTAGTTAGGATAGGTTTCATAGACACACCATGAGTGTATTATATTGGTTTAAAAATATATAATTAACACAGACAAAAGACAAAACGATTGACTTCCACGTAAATCACAAAAAATATATAAAATAAATTGTATTCTTTTTGAACAAGACAAGAGACTTCTAATTTTTATTTATTTCAATAGATTATGTTTAAGCTGTGTTTGCACCTAAAACAGCAATAATAAGTATACAATAATATACAGGATATATAATACCTATATCTTAAATAGAGATTTTGAGTAAATAGCAAATACCTATAGAACCTAAGTAGCTAGGTGCCAGTTGGTACTAAATAGGTAAAATGTAAATAAATAATAATAAAATATTTATATAATATATTAAGTATTATACTACCTATATAATTAATTATATTTACTATATATTTTATAGTATAACACATTCATTATACGAGGTACCTATATATGAATATATGATTAACTGAGCTACTACCTATTTAAGTTTTATATGTCCATGAGAGTTCATGTTGTGCAGTGTGCACTGAGATTCACTGAATGCAGTAAAACTTTGTTTTGCTATCGATATAATACACACAATTTTGTATACGGTTTTATAATTATATGTATTTATAATTTCTATGTACCTAACTATTGGTTTTTCATATTTTTAACAAGGAACAAAACAATAGTATAAACCTACAATAGTACAATAATATATTAAATAACAACAATTAATTTTTACAGTAATAATAATTAATACTGTGGAATTTATTAAAATTTAAAATATACACATACAAAAATTCTATCTGGTAATAACTAATACGCGTATTAACAATATCAACTGAATGTCCAATGGTTTTTATTATATTGAATTATATTGTAAACATTATGATCCCATGTTTGTACATTATTATCTATATTATAATACATTATTATGGCTATAAACCAGTAAAATGTTAATTTGAGCATCTGACCAGGTTGGCTGAATAATACATAGGTACCATCAAATACTTTACTATTTATGTGTTTATACTTAATAATATACTTGTTTATGTTTATGTTTTTTTTA
Organism: Acyrthosiphon pisum; assembly: GCF_005508785.2. Lineage (NCBI taxonomy): Eukaryota > Metazoa > Arthropoda > Insecta > Hemiptera > Aphididae > Acyrthosiphon > Acyrthosiphon pisum. The sequence goes on along the minus strand of NC_042493.1, from coordinate 40,347,508 downwards.
ATAGCACCCGTGAACTCAATTAATTAAAACAGTGACCAAATATTACTACATAACTACAGAAAGAGTACATAATATTAATTTCTATAATACATTGTTAGAAGCAATAATTAAAAAAGATGGATTTTTATCATAATATTATATTGTCTAATATAATGCATGTTAAATTCTATTAATCAAACACACGGGTAAGGAAGTTGTGTAACTATTCTCTATTGATATTAAAACTAAAACTATCAACCATGCTAACATTATTAATATATGACAGGTACCGAGTATCTACTGTTGTATCTATAATAGTAATTAAATACTTCTTTATACATTTTCTTTTTAATTCATCATTTGTAAAGTAAATATGTAGTACATGTAAAATATTTAAAATTATATTTATGTAGGTAACCTACTACTGCAAACAAAACACAAATCACAATATTATTACTAACATCCTTTTTTTTTTTTTTTTTTTTATTAGATAAAATAGAATATTTACAATCTGTAATTTAATATAATATACAATGAGTAAATTTGGTAATGAAAGAAATAACAACAACATGAATGGCTTGAGGAGGGAGGCCCACCAGTGTGGATACCCTCTAGCTTGGGGGACTAACATCCAACCTACTGATAGGTGGAAATCCATTAAAATTGTAGGGGGGCTAATATTATTAACATCAATGTGAGTTGGGGGGGGGGGGGCTTCGATGCCACACAACTAAAAAAGGAGGGGACATGACGGACTTTAGTGGGGCTAAGCCCCCGTTAGCTCCCCTCTCATCTCCTATTTAAGTATGTAACCACTTAATGTAATACCTATGTATGTACCTATTTAATATGTAGGTATCTATTGTAGTATTGTCTAATAAGTTTACTCTGTCATTCAAAATAGTACGTTATTTAAGGTTTTTTTTTATAAATTGATATACCAGATACCTCCAGGTTAATCTATTTTATTATATTTTGCGGTAGGTATTTATTTCCATGGTTTTATACATAGCGCAGTGATGCAGCCCGTTTAGTATAAATATATAGTACGAAATATGAATATTATAAACATATTTTAAACCGTATCAGAGTAACTTAGTAACCGAAAAGTGCTACTTATCTTGACACGGTGGAAACATGAAGTTTGTCGTCGGTTTTAGATTAACTAACCCTTTTAAGAAATACATCGGCAACTTAATATGCAGTAGTGCAGTACTATCTTTAATTCGTGGTTACGACCATGGTAGTTACCAACCAGTTGGTTATGTGGACAGATCAGTTCCATGATAAGAACTCGGACCCTTGATGAGAAATTATATGGGATTGGATGGGACATGAATTTTATCGTTGGC
>NC_042493.1:40340005-40346127 GCF_005508785.2 Acyrthosiphon pisum | reverse complement strand
AAAATTTGTTTAGTACTGCACTACTGCATCACTGGTGTTAATTGAGTTTGTGATCACACTGTATTATAATATATAAGATAACAGCTTTACTTTCCCGATTTTTAAATTTTGGTTAATTATTTTCCTGTTTATTATTTTCCAGGTATTTATTATCCCGATTTTTAATTTCCTGTTTATAAATTTCCAAGTATTTATTATCCAGATTTATATTTTCCCGTGTAATTTTTTTCCCGATTTTTATACTCCTATGCAAAATTTCCCCAACAATTTTTTTCCTGATTTTTATTTTCCTGTGTAATTACTTTTCCGGTTTTTATTTTCCTACGCAACGTTTTCCTGTTTTTTATATTCTTGCTCAACATCTTTCCTGAATATAATCTTCCTAATCGAAATTTATTCCTTGTTTTTATTTTCTTGCTTTTCACATTCCTATGATATATTTTCCTGTGTCTTAAGCGTCCCCGGTATGACAGCAACTTCGCCGCACGCATGTTGCTTGCGTCATCCGCCAAGGATTGTTATCACTCATATTTGTTGTCTTTTAAATTCTATGTTTAAATCACGGTTATCTACACCGCTAATCTACACCTAGATAACCGTGGTTTAAATCAACTGTTGAAAATTTTCAATTTTTAAATTAAATTTTATCATGTTTAACTTGTTATTTAATAAATTATTAAATTAATAACTTTGAAGTTATATTAAAATTTAGCATTGTTATGTAATAACTAATAATAACTAATATTACTATTATATAATTCATGTTTTATAATAATAATTCATAATACTCATGGAGTATAATTCAGTACCTATATATTATAATTATTTAATTAATTAATTATTCAGATTGTAGTGTATGGTAAGATCTAAACTGTGGTGAAGTCAATAAGAAGCTATAAGATTACATTTAATATTTTAGTGTTTTAACTATTTAGTATTAACTATTATTGATAATTAGCAACAATCAATAACAAAAAAAGTCACGAGGTAAATTTCTTTATTTTGCTTCGTTTTGTTGTAATAACTTTATTAGACAATTCGTTATTTAGATTATTCAATCTGATAAACGTCCTTCTTCTCACCAAGCAGTGTAACACTTCATATGGATTATTTATTTTGTTTTTTATTCTTTTTTCAAGTTCATCAGCAACAGTTTTCATTACACCTACAGAAAAGATTTTTGTGAAGTGCATTAGTTATTTTTTTACAATAATAACAATTCAAATAATACCTGGTGATTTATTTAAACTATTACAAGTATGAAAATCTTTAAATATGGTCTCTAAGATTGTTGCCGCTTCAATTAACTTTGCTGAAGGTTTTATTAAATATCCTTTATTAATATATTCTGTCCATGTTGAATTTAGGTTTATATCAGGATCGCCTAATTTTTCCCCAAGATCATGGTATTTGTGGATGAATTTTCGAGCTACAGATCCCGTTACATACTCTAGACAGTCATCAATATGTGGATTATCTTTGGCAGGTAACTAAAAAGTGAGAAGATAATATATTACTGATTTTTATTTAAACTCAACAATAGTTAGTTGTTGTCAAACAAAGATTATAACCTCATTTTCAAAATCTTTTAATAACATCATATTGTGTTTTGGTACTTCAATTTTAGACATACTGCCATAATCATTTTCTATGACTGCCAGAGTTGAATCTGTTATATCTTCATTCATACTTAAATCATCATTGTTTAAAATGTTGGCTTGCTGTATAGTAGAAGCTATTAGGCAATTTACTAAACACTCTTCATCTGTATCTTGTGTATTGCGATGTTCTGTAAACACAGCACTGGAGTGTTTGCCTAACAAATACCAGCGTAAACTAAACACAAATCGTAAGTTTTTTTTTAATATTTCACAATGTTCAGTTATATTCTGTATGATAATTTACATAGAAATAAATATTTATATTACAAAAGCCTGCCTATATTTAAATTCCATCGGAGACATATGGTTATTTGCCCCAACCATTCCTTTAGTATAACTAAAAAAGTTTTCCAATACATCAGAATTTACTTTCCTTGTCATAATATATTTTATATCTTTGTACTCTATTTTAAGATCCTTTAAAAGATTTCTTAGTGATTCATTTGTCACTAAAACACCTAGATAATATATTATTAAATATGTACATATGATTAAAATGTATTAGGTATTAGACATAGTTATTTTCTTATTATTTTTAGATTTTAAGCTGAGGGATGACACTTGACCGCAACCATTATACAGAAAAGAGACTTCCCAGGTTTTATATTATTTATTATTTTATTATTGTTTTTTTCTTTTTTGTTATACCTGTTTGAAATGGAAGTCTACGATTAGAGCCATGTACTTTTAAGTCTTTCATCACTGTATCCATTTTATTAAGAATTTGGTTTTAATTATCCAAATCAAGACCATAATTTTTAGTAAATCTGTCAATTGGTAACTGGGTGTTTAATAAATCGAACCAATCATTAATCGTTTTAAAAAGATCCACTGCCTAAAATAATTTATTACGTGTGTTTATGATTCCATACTAATTTTTCAAAAAAATATTTTATTACCTGTTCCCAATGATTATTTTTAATAATGCTCTTTTCTCCACAGTATTTAATAGCTGTACTCATTGTATTGGAAAATAATTGGGCAGCCAATTTTACGTTTTGTCTCTGTGTGCCCATTATATTTAGATGTTTCTCTGTAATTTTATATGCCAATTTAAAATCTGAGTTTTTTGTTGTACCTAAATATTCTTCAATAATTTGCCTTCCAATATATGTATTATTTGAAAATATAAATCCTCTATCAATAAAATGATTTCTAATAAATTTTAATAGGTGAGGGACATCAGCAAAGACATTTATGTTTTTAAGTGTAACTGGATTTATGGATGAAGGTGATGATGGTGTTATGTTTAATGACTTCCATAAGCCAATATTAGTTGGACCCATGTCGCTGACAAGAGCAACTACTTCAAATCCCACTTCATGAATACAAGCAATAATTTTAAAGAGTATCTCAGTAGTAATAGGTGTGTCAAAGTCATAAAACAATGGTTGCTTCCAGTTACTTAAAAGTCCTATAAAACATGAGAGAAATATGTATCACATACCATATTAAAAATTAATATTAACATTTTTGCTGAACTGCTGACTAACCTCTTGCCATCACTACTTGTACACATTTATGCGGTCCAATAATCTGATCTTTGCCTTTATCATAACATATTTTGCGTGATATATACGTCTCATCAAAAGAGATCACAGTTATTTTGTCATTACGAGACATAGACTCTCCTATAACACATTATAAAATATGTTTTTAAGTTATTAATTTTAATTGTATACTTGTATACTATATTACTAACCTTTAGCTTGTAACAGTGACAACACTTTGTGCAATATACCTTGGTATACTGAAAATTTACAAGCCCATGATCTCAATGTCGATAAAGCTGAGAAAAATATTAAATAATAATTGAAATTGTAAAGTATGTTTGTATATTTATTTAAGTTAATTTAAACATAGATACCTGGTAAAGGATATTTCTTAATTTCCCTTAAATATCTATACCCTTTAGCATATTATGCTTCTTAAGCTAATTGCAGATGATATATCTTCATCAGACCATTTATATGCTTTTTTTTTATTTAAAATCAAATTTATTTGAGTTGATGTAAAGATCCCAGAAAGTTTTTGTTGAAATTTTATGTTAAAAAGCTGTTCTTCCATATTTTTATCTTTTTTAAAGTTAATTATTTGCTGTTGTTGGTAACTGTTAATATTTTTAAATTTATTACATTTATCCTCTAATTCCTTAATTTTACTCTGTGCTTCTTTCAATAACTTTTGTAATCTATGCAATTCAGTTACAATTTGTTTTTAATATAATATGTTTTATAATTAATGTTAGTAATTAAATACCTACCTGTTAATCTCATTTTGATAATAATCATCTGTTTGTGACGTTTGTGCACTACAAGATGAATTATGTACTGTTACACATTCATCTAGAGATACAATAATTTCTTCAGTTTCCATGTCAGTAACGTAACTGCTTTAATAACAAATTATATTGTATAAAATATATTGTTTTTTGAAGTAATTAATATACGTTTTGTAATATTTGCAGTTGGGTGACAACTTTTTGTTTATATTATATATGTTTTATTAATAATGTCATTAGTTAAATACCTGTCAATCTCATTTTGATATTGATCATTTGTTTGTATACTTTAATATAAATTATGTTTTATAAAATATATTGTTTTTTTAAGTAATTAATATACGTTTTGTAATATTTGTAGTTCGGTTACAATTTTTTGTTTATATTATATATGTTTTATTAATTATGTCATTAGTTAAATACCTGTCAATCTCATTTTGATAATAATCATCTGTTTGTGACGTTTGTGCACTACAAGATGAATTATGTACTGTTACACATTCTTCTGGAGATACAACGATTTTTCCAGTTTCCATGTCAGTAACATAACTGCTTTAATAACAGATTATAATATGTAAAATCTAATGGTTTTTTGAAATAATGTATATATTTACACAATTAAACTGCTTTTATACTGACCTGATAGATTGATTTAAAATATTATCAGAATTATTAATAAATTAGAAAGGTGACAAATAAGTGTTGGAATAGCATCCAGTTTCAATTTTCTCTTATGCCTTGGGGAATAGTTCAGTAGAGTTTCTATTAATGGTTTATAATATGCATCATCATCGAAATGTAAAGAACATATATAAGCTGTAAGAAAAACTAACTTTAAAGAAACCATATAAATTATTAAAGAAAATACAAATGCTCGAGTATTTATTTAAGTATACATAAAAAGTTTGCTTTAAAACATACCATTTTTTACTTTTAAATTAGGATTACCAGTTGCATCAAGCCATTTTTTTTTGATATTGTGTATCATGTGGGAAGCGATGAAAACGAATGTGGCTACGGTCAACATTTCTTAATTCCTTACGCTTACTTCCACTAGAACAACCCTTCACTGAACATCAAGACATAATATATGTTCGTACGTAGTATAAGACGTATACTTTTATAATATAGATATAACATGTATTATGAAATATAACTTTTATTCCATAAAAGTATTACACAGTATACTACCACTGTTAAAAAAATGTTGCTATCACTTATTTCTATTGTAATATACACTATTAATATTAATAATATTTCTTAAGCCTATTTATTTTTAGATATTTTAATTTCAGTATAGGTAATATTAACATAATCATGTTTACCAAAATACAAAATCTAAAATAATTTAAGATTGTTATGCTACACATGTAAAGTATATAGAGTTCTTCATTCTGAGTGATATGCATATTGGAATTTATTAAGGAAATTATATTATAATATTTAAGTAAAAGACTTAGTCAATAAAATAAATAGACAAATTTTAGGCAAATAGTAATTTATATATTACAAAACAATAATAATGTGTATATTAGTTATTATCTTAATAAAATAACTAATACATTTAATTACTTACTAATGTTTTGACAATTACAGAGTACAATAATTATAATATAAAAAAAATAAGCAAATAACTTTTAACTTTCAAGCATACCTATAGTATATTCATACTTAAATATTATACAATTAGAGACATGTTATATAATGATAAGTGAACGTGTAAATATTAATTTGTAATACAGTTTTATTTCCAAATATTAATTAAACAAAAATAAAAATGCTGTATAGTCGTATAGACTATAGTAGGTGTTGAATAGGTCACTGTAAGGGATGTGTTAAATTTGAATAATGCCGCGCAAAGTGATTGAAACATCTTCACTGGCAGCTGACGTCATATTTCAATGGAAAAAATAATGTTTTGTTATTAGTTCCATGACTGCGCTGTTCACTGCCATAATCGGTTAGTTGCTGTCATACCTAGTTATTTCTATCATTACTGATACTATCTTAATAATTCTTAAATCGTAAATTAGTTAAATTATTATAAAAATGTATTTAAAAAAATAGTAGATCATAAAATTTTTTTATAATCTTATAATTTATAAGATGCCTACATACTAAGAATTAAGATGAACTGTATAAGGACTTATTGGGAGGGGGGGGGGGTGATCGTTTTATAT
>NC_042493.1:40311585-40339955 GCF_005508785.2 Acyrthosiphon pisum | reverse complement strand
GTTTCTCAATCTCGCTTTTGCCACACATGATTTCAACATTACATGCAATACACTTGCATTTAGTTGGTTCAGATTTTACTTCTCTTAACCATAATTTATATTTCTCATCTGATAACCACTGTTGTTGAAATTGTTTTTTTCTGTATTCTCTATGACATTCTTCTTTTAAGAGTTCATTTCTCATTGCTCGTTTTTTTTTGGGTGTACTACATCGGTCTTTAGGGTCATCTGGATCAGAATAAATATGGTCATATCATTATGCAATTTAGTTTTCAGACTAATTAAATACATAAAGTTCTTATTAATACCTATTGTATTATTTAGAATATGTAGCAGTATTTGTATGCTACACTAAATTTATATAAATGACTCACCTAAAATCTGTAATATATCAAGTACCTATTACATAGTATGTTAGAAATTTATATACCACATAATCGAGCCTATGTCTAACGATTTAGGCGCGTTGCTCAATAAAGCATATTATTAAAGCATAATATGTAGATATTAAAGCAATGGCTGTGGATGTCAATTAAATATTGTTATTTATCAATTGTCAATTTATTAATTTGATTTTATGCTCATGATTAAACCTACCTAAAGTATACATTAATAATAATATATTGTAATACACTCCATAAACCTACCTACATAAGTAACATCAAACAGTTAGCATATCATTATACACTTTAACTACCAGACTTTAACAGCATATCAGTATACACTTTAACTACCAGTCTTTTCTGAAATATATGTACCTAGTATAAGTAATATTAGTTTATTAATATTGTATTACCTCAACCAATGAACTCACCTTAAAACTGTAATATATTAGGTACTACATAGTATACATGTAGGTTAGTTATATTCAAGTATAAAATAACCGTTCCATATAATCCAACCCATGTAAAATAATAAAATGTATCAAATTTATTATTTATTAAATATATTATTTCATATTATACTCTCATAATTAAACCTATATATCAAATAATATACAGTCATATCATTATACAATTTAATCGCCAGTCTTTATAAATAATGTATTATTTAGAATCTGCAGGAGTATTTTAACCTAACAAAATGTGACTCACCTAAAAACAGTAATATAATATCATGTACCTACTATATAGTATAATATTTAATATTTAGTATTTAGTAATATTTAATATCGAGCCCATGTCTCTAATGTAGATAGTATTAAATACCTATTAGATCAATTAAATAGTGTTATTTATTAATTTGATTTTATGTTCATATAAAATTCTACCTATGGCATAGCGATCAGTCGATGAATAATAATATATTGTAATACAATCTGCGTTGACTCGAGCTAGGACTGTATATAGTAATAACGGCACCATCAGATAACCAATTTCCGCTGCGGAACTCGACTCATAAATTTGGCGGGGAACGCTAATAAGTCGCGACGGGGCCGTACGAAGTCCGTAGAGGCGGTAATACTCGAATTTTGAAAAAAAATAAGGGAAATTTTCCCTTTTACCTTTTTTTGTATTTTATAATTATTCTAAATAGTAGGCCGTAATAGTAACCCAAAAAAAAACGAGCAATGAGAAATGAACTCTTAAAAGAAGAATGTCATAGAGAATACAGAAAAAAACAATTTCAACAACAGTGGTTATCAGATGAGAAATATAAATTATGGTTAAGAGAAGTAAAATCTGAACCAACTAAATGCAAGTGTATTGCATGTAATGTTGAAATCATGTGTGGCAAAAGCGAGATTGAGAAACATGCAAACAGTATTAAACATTCAACAAATGTCAAAAGTTTACGTGGATCAAAATCCCTGTTATCGTCATTCACTAAAAGTAAGGAAAATTAAATTTTAGAAAATAATATTAAAATCTCTGAAATCAAATTAGCAGCATTTTTAGCAGAACACAATGTTGCTCTACACACTATTGACCATTTAACTCCTTTACTAAAAGAGATTTTCCACGATTCAAAAATTTGTAAAGGTGTAAATCTTCATCGTACCAAAGTCACTAGTGTCATTAAAAATATTATTGCACCAGTTGAAATTTATGAAACAGTTGAGATAATAAAAAACAATCCATTTTCTGTATTGGTTGATGAGAGTACAGACTTGACGTGCCAAAAATTTTTATGTTTATTGGTTAGATTTGTATATCCTAACAGTGGTATGGGTACACACAAAACTTTTGGAACTTGTATCAGTCAATGCTATAAATTGTTCAGCCAAAAGCATATATGGCCATTTCAAAGAGTGTCTTTTAAAAAAAAATATTCCTTTGAACAATATTGTCGGAGTAGCTTGTGATGGTGCTGCGGTAATGGTTGGAATACACAATTCTTTTATGACTTGCATGGTAGAAGATTCACCAAAAGTAATAAAAATGCAATGCATCTGCCATTCTTCAGCACTAGTAGCGTCAAAAGCTTGTTTAAATCTTCCCAGAACGGTTGAACAGTTAATTCGTTCAATTTCATCATATGTATCTGGGAGCGCAAAGCGTTATGCGCAATTAGTTGAAATTCAAGATTTTTTTGATAACCAGCGTAAAACAATTTTGAAGCTTGCCGAAACTCGTTGATTAGCACTTCACCAATGTGTAGTCAGGGTATTAGAATGTTGGCCAAGTCTCATTGAGTACTTTAGAATTGCTCTGTTCGAGGACAAATTAAAATCTGCGCAAACAATATTAGATGAGCTTTTAAATCCATACACTAAATGCTATTTTTTATTTTTAAAATATGCTTTAAATTATCTAAATACATTCAACGCTCTTTTTCAAAGTAGAGAAATTATGATTCACAAACTTTTTGACCAGTCATTAAATTTAATGAAAATGATATGTCAAAACTTTGTGAAACCATCATTTACGAATCATTTCAAATTCAAGTCGGCACGGGTTAACCTTAATATATTGACTTGAAACTTTTTGTAGTTCATTTTTACACGTATATACACAAATTAAGTGGGTGAGACCAACAAAAATCCAAAAAAAAAAATTTTATAGTCAAATAAGGGACACCCTAATATAGATATAACATGTATCATGAAATATAACTTTTATTCCATAAAAGTATTACACAGTATACTACCACTGTTAAAAAAATGTTGCTATCACTTATTTCTATTGTAATATACACTATTAATATTAATAATATTTCTTAAGCCTATTTATTTTTAGATATTTTAATTTCAGTATAGGTAATATTAACATAATCATGTTTACCAAAATACAAAATCTAAAATAATTTAAGATTGTTATGCTACACATGTAAAGTATATAGAGTTCTTCATTCTGAGTGATATGCATATTGGAATTTATTAAGGAAATTATATTATAATATTTAAGTAAAAGACTTAGTCAATAAAATAAATAGACAAATTTTAGGCAAATAGTAATTTATATATTACAAAACAATAATAATGTGTATATTAGTTATTATCTTAATAAAATAACTAATACATTAAATTACTTACTAATGTTTTGACAATTACAGAGTACAATAATTATTATATAAAACAAATAAGCAAATAACTTTTAACTTTCAAGCATACCTATAGTATATTCATACTTAAATATTATACAATTAGAGACATGTTATATAATGATAAGTGAACGTGTAAATATTAATTTGTAATACAGTTTTATTTCCAAATATTAATTAAACAAAAATAAAAATGCTGTATAGACTATAGACTATAGTAGGTGTTGAATAGGTCACTGTAAGGGATGTGTTAAATTTGAATAATGCCGCGCAAAGTGATTGAAACATCTTCACTGGCAGCTGACGTCATATTTCAATGGAAAAAATAATGTTTTGTTATTAGTTCCATGACTGCGCTGTTCACTGCCATAATCGGTTAGTTGCTGTCATACCTAGTTATTTCTATCATTACTGATACTATCTTAATAATTCTTAAATCGTAAATTAGTTAAATTATTATAAAAATGTATTTAAAAAAATAGTAGATCATAAAATTTTTTTATAATCTTATAATTTATAAGATGCCTACATACTAAGAATTAAGATGAACTGTATAAGGACTTATTGGGAGGGGGGGGGTGATCGTTTTATATTATGTAGAACTAATTTTCCATTATTATCAACAGACAACATTGGTACCTAGTCCATTACTTTAAAATCAAGTTTGCAAGTCTTTCCTAACTTAGTTGGTTAATATGGCTGTAATATTAATAAATAGTTGTTGACCGTATTTAAACGAACAGTTAGTTGATCCAACCTAATTTTTTAATAATACCTAAATATTTCTCTGGGCAATAGATATAAATTAAAACATTTTGTCTTTCCTACCTTTCCATCTAAATGAGTGGCACACTCGCCCCTAATATTAGAATTTTTTTGTTTTGTTATTTAATAGCAATTGCTTTAATAATATAGGTATTTACCAATCGGAAATACGTGTCTTTTCTTCAGAAGTTATTGGAAATTTGACATATTTGGAGCACATTTGAATATGCATGTACTCTAACACTTCGTTCAACACTTAACTAATTGCAGGTTGTGACAGTCCAATTATAAAATCATTACCTACGCCTTTCTGGTAAGAGCCTTGTGCAAGGAATCTTATTGTTGCCGCAACCTGCAGTAAAAAACATATTGCATAGGTATCTCAATATATGTTTAAATATCAATATAATAATACAATAAATACCTGTTTTTCAACACAAATACCGTCACTCCTAAGCGTGCCAATCAAATGAGGTGTTAATTCATGCAAAATTCGTTCAAATGTATGTTTAGATGTACGAAAGTTGGTACGAAATTCTTCATTTGATAGCCGATAGACCGTCCGTTGACGAATAAGAACTCGTTCTATTCTTAACCGTCTACTATCTTCTCGTTCATTGGCACGGTCATCGCTAAATAAAAAATAAATTGTTAATTCGCACCGCATTCACTTTGATCACAATTTGAGAAAAAATCAACTTACAACATATAAGGCGCGATGTAGATAAACAAATAATATAAACTACAAACTATGATAACAATTTTGAATGATTATCAAATTGAATACCAAAGTACGCCAAGTAAGTCAAGAGAGACACCTCCCGACATATCGTAGTTGGCATACTTTAAGAAAGCACAGTACGCCGAGTACGCGAAGTATGCCAAGCGAGAATTTTAGTGGAATAGTACTATGCCAATAAAGTAAGCCAAGTGCGCGCATACATGGCGTAGTTTAATTAGCAGAATAGCCCCCTGAAACGGCAGTTCGTCCAGCCGACCCTGACTCGGCTGGCCTCTGTGGGTTTCACCGATAGTTTTTTTTTCGGAGTAACTCAACGTCGTACTTGTTACTCTTCGTTGCAAACACCGCACCCCACCACACCAAGTGGTGGTCGCCCACATTTTAAAAATATTATTTAGGCATATCTAGATATTCTTTGAAGTGATCGTAGCATAATTTAGAAATGATGAGTTGGCAAAACTGGTCGCCCATCCTTTGTTGGACTAGTCCCTTTTTTGACCAGCAAGTTCACGGTTCGTTTCTCACGAAGTGTCGAAGTGTAATGAACTGAAATATATTTTCTCGTCCACGTTACGCATTTACTTTTTTAGGTAAGTTGAGACTTTTTATACAATCATAATATGTATCCAGGCGATCGACAGGAGGAGAAGCATAACTCGGAATTTCTGTCTGTCGCCTTAACGGTCGTAGCCAAATGGTAGTGATACTCTCGCGGGCCAGATAGTGCACGTGGGACGATTGCGTCTGTGTTTTGTGTAGACCAATTTTAGTGCCCGATGGACTCCTTGTTGTTTTATTTTTACTATTTTAAATGTTCGTCTATTGTCATTCAAACCTGAAGAGATAGGGCAAGGTACGCATATGTAATACATTGGTTTTGTAACGTTCCCACAACTGCACAACTACTGATGGAAGTAATTGAAATAATTTACAAAGATGATTGTAATATACTGTATTTATTATACTCAAATAAATAGTTATGTATGCAAAATATTCTAAGTCCAAATGATTAATTTAATTAAACTGTAAGTAAGCGAGTTGTGACTGGTATTTAGCTAGGGACTGTTCTTCGTGAGGCTCGTTGCTCGTCTGATGGACGCTTGTCCATCAGCTCTCTTCGATGGGTCTCTGTTCCTGTCCCTCAGTGGCGGTTTTGGGGGTGAGGCAAGTGAGACGCCTCATTTGTAATTTTCAGGAAAAAAAAATATTTGTTTCTTTAAATTTTGAATTTCAATTTATATAATTCAGACATAAAATGATTTAGAATTTAAGTTTGATAAACAGCAATATTGAATATTATTTTTTTGTATAGAACCTACAAGCGCAAGAATAGCTACGCGTCACTGTAACGTAACTCATGAGCTATTATAGCTGTTTCCATTTAATATTGCGCCAGCCGCCGCAACCGCTAAAGCGCTGAGATCAACAGAGGCGGTAGCCGCCGTTGCCTAAGTTTGTGCATGCGAGGTGCGTCTATGCACACACATGTATAATCTCGTAAAATAGTGTGAATAGCACATGTGCAGACCGCCGCCAGATGCGACTAAAATCAACCACTCAACGATATTATAAGAATTGGCAGTAGCAGTGTTGCCAGGTCTGGGGATTTATCCTCAATCTGGAGATTTTTGATATGGCTGGAAACTTTTTTGGGGAATTTGTAAGTCTGAGGATTTCTGGAGAATTTTGACTCCGTTTTAAACATAGATAATTAATATAATAAATTATATATATTGATATAATAATCTATGTTTTACATATTATCTCAGATTAGTTTTTTAATCTAATCTGTGATACAATAATTATAGTACATGATTTAGATAGACTATCTTAAACCATGTTATAGTACCATATTTTTCTTTGGTATGATTATTGTTCTATGGTTGTCGATAGCTAGTGATAACAGAAAAGCTGTCTATCAATTTCTATCGCCAAGACGCCAATACACGAAACATGATTATAAAGAACTTATAATCTTTATAGTTTATAATCGTGCCAGACTGCCATCATGGTATTATTAACTATTTATATATTATGAGACATTGAGACATTGAAAATATTCATATCATATCTCATATCATATCATATCATATCATATTCATATCTCCAAATAATAGAATGGTCTAGGTTTTAAATCTTAATTATTGGAAGTAAGATCCATATTACAGTTGTTACTGCGCATTGCGCAATACAGATAGTTTTTTTTAAGTACGAAGTAGTAAGTACTGTAGTAGTTTGTACACATTTTTTAAAATGGATTCATCTGAATATGAAACAGATAGAGAAAACAACACTTCTAAATCGAGTCGTTCGCAAAAAAAATCATACGAGCACAGATTTTGCGATTCGTGATTAAATAAAAAAGATTATCGTCCATGGCTTGCATCTAGCAAGAAAAGTGTAAATCACTTTTACTGTAAGATTTGCTTTGAAGACAACAAAGGAGGTATATCGGCTGTTAAAAAGCATATGAGCACCATGAAACATCAACGAGCAGCCAAAACCGTATTAAGTACGAGTTCAATTAGTGAGATGTGCTTGGTGCCACTGGGTTTGAAAATCTGGTTGCTAAAATTAAAACTCAACAATTTAGTATGATAATTGATGAGTCAACTGATAAGTCTGCTACTAAACATTTAGCTGTTATTGTACGTTTATTAGATCATAATGTTTATGAAGTAAGAGATGAGTTTTTATGTTTAATTGATATGAGTGATGGAAGAGCACAGGGAGTGTATAACACTATTATAAATTTTTTTGGTGAGCATTTCGTACCATATAAAAAAAACTTAGTTGGCTTTGCAGCAGATGGGGCTAGTGCTATGTTTGGTTCAAAACACTCAGTAAAAGTGTTATTTGAGAAAGATATTCCCTATTTATATTCTATGAAGTGTATTTGTCATTCATTAGTGTTAGTCGCCTCATACGCTACTAAAAAAATTCCAGATACTATAGAAAAATTAGTTGGAGAAATATACACATACTTCATGTACAGTTTTAAGAGACAAAGTGAATATACAAGCAATTTTAAACATTTTGTGAATTGAGACCCCATAAAATATTAAAACCTTGCCAAACGAGTAGGTTATCATTGCACTCTTGCATAAAACGGACATTAGAGCAACTAAA
The DNA here is from genome assembly GCF_005508785.2 of Acyrthosiphon pisum. Taxonomy (NCBI): domain Eukaryota; kingdom Metazoa; phylum Arthropoda; class Insecta; order Hemiptera; family Aphididae; genus Acyrthosiphon; species Acyrthosiphon pisum. The sequence goes on along the minus strand of NC_042493.1, from coordinate 40,331,836 downwards.
TGAATTAAAGCTATATTTTCAAGGTGAATACTTGTTGGATAAAATATCTAAACAATACTGATATTGAAAAGGTCCAATATAGATTACTTGCAAATTTTGTAAGACCAGAAAATATTTACGTAGGTGGTAAATGTATGACTTTGCTTGGCGAAGATTGTAAGTTGACCAATACAGAAAAAGGTGATTTTATAATAACTGCTTAAGCTTTTATGTTGAATGTGCTCATCAAATTTTCCAAAGATTTCCATTTCATTCTAAAGAAGAGAAGTGCTTAAAAGCATTAACTTTTCTTGATCCTAAAAATATCAAAAATGTCATATCAATTGGACCAGCAGCAACACATTTTGAGGTTCTTTTGGACCTAAATCTAAATGACTTGGACAGGGAATGGAGGTCTTTAAGAAATATGGAGTTAGATGTTGACATGGAACTTATACACTTTTGGAAAAATGTGTACAATTTAAAAAGTAATATAGGTGAAATGGCATTTCCATTACTAATGAAATTGGTAAACTATTTGATTATACTACCACACAGCAATGCGTGCGTTGAAAGAACTTTTTATTGTATAAATATAAATAAAACAAAAATTAGAAACAGATTAGGTACAGAGACATTAACTGGAATTCTACACTCTAAAAATATTTTAAATACCCAAAACAAATTATGTTATGATCTTGAAATAACCAGTGAAATTATACAAAAACACAATAACTCAATGTTTACATCATAAAATGCATAAAGAATATGTATTTTATTAATTAAAAAGCTTGGATTTTATTTTTTTTTTTGTTTGTTTTATATGTATTGCATGATATTTTGATGCTTTAAAAACAAAGGCTGTTTACAAAGTTTTACTTTAATTTTATTTGTTTTGTTATTGGCTAAAATGTTATTTTTATTATACTTTGTTTATTTTATATTTTTATGTTAATTAACTATTGTGATAAAAAAAGAAAAATTAAAGACTTAATATTATTTGTTTTATAAGAAACTATTTTTTACCTATATTAAGAAAATATGTTATCTGTTTTATTTACATATGTTATTTTTTGATTTATGTTTATGAACAAATGTTATTCATAAAGTTTTACTTCAATATTATTTGTTTTGTTGTTGGTTAAAATGTTATTTTTATTATACTTTGTTTATTTTATATTTTTATTTTAATCAACTATTGTGATAAAAAAGAAAAATTAAATACTTAATATTATTTGTTTTATAAGAAACTATTTTTTACCTATATTAAGAAAATATGTTATCTGTTTTATTTTTTGATTTATGTTTATGAACAATTGTTGTTCATAAAGTTTTACTTTAATTTAATATGTTTTGTTGTTGGCTATAATGTTATTTTCATTATACTTTGTTTATTTTATATATTGATGTTAAAGATAAAAAGGAAAATAAAGTTGACTAAAATTTTGCTAAAGAAATATTGAATTGTTGAAATATTTTGTACCTTTATTTTATGCAGTATTAAAATATAATTTTTTCAGACAAATATTTATTACATAACAAGTTCTAACAATTATGAATAAACATGTAGCATATTGTGTCCCAATGTTTTATTATTTAGTACTTAAGTATAGATAATAGGTATCTGGTATTTTTCAAATATTATCAATGAAGTTATCACAGGCCATGGAGATCGAGCTCACGATTATTATAATCGTGATCGAGCTGGAAAAGAATTCTTATCTATCTCGATGCCTAACAGATATAGATATAATGAATTGGAAACGAGCAGCTTATCACGGCTACGAATGTATGTACAATAGACAAAGTGTGGGGGGTCGCAATGTTTTCCTACTTCCTAGAGTTTACAGCGCTGTGCTGTATACTAAAATATATGTACATGATTCAATTATTACAAAATAAAAAATTTAGACTGGTCATTTTTTTCTGGTTTTTATGTATAGGTATGTATTGTGCGAGATTCGAGTCTAAAAAAAAACTGGGATTTTCAAAATGAAATCGAAACTTTTTAGAAGATTAATCGAACGTTTAAGAATTTTCACCTGGCAACACTGGGCAGCAGCCCGCCGGCCGCCGTGTATGCACACGTTGTGTGTAAGGATTTTAGATCGAAAGAAAAGTATCGATACTTTTACTTGGTATCGAATCGAAAAAAGTATCGATACCATCCAAGTATCGAATAAAAAGTATCGATATTTACTCATATTAATACAAAAAAAAGGACTAAAAATTTAATGAATTTTAAGTCAGTATGGGCACATTGGAACTCGTAAATATATAATCGTTCGTAGGTACATTACCCAGTATATTTTATATCTATAGACTTTTACGGTCTTATTTTCGAAATCTACTTAAACATTTTAAATGCCCTTAACATTCAAAGTACACTAAAAATACAAACTTAATAGAATAAATTATTGTATTTTTTATACTTTTAAGCGGAATAAATTAAATAAAAACTTAAGGTACCCAACATAAAACGTTTAATAATATTATATGGCTTATAGTGCATAAAGGTTTGCGAGAAGTGGACTCAAAGCCACCGATATTTACTATTTGACAGGGCAATTAAATTACAAAAATAAAAATTATGTAAAATACTCGAATATTATAATTAAATTATTATTATATAACGAAAGACCATTTACCAATTAGAAAAACTCAATGTATAATACAGGTACGAGAAACGAGACATCGGCGATAACGAGTAAAATAAGCTAACTACGAACGGGTACCTGCAAGATAAGAACTATTTTCGTATTTAGGCCGGTTAATCATTGACATACATTATCTTTATCTTTAGTTGTGTAGATATGGATTACTTATTAATAATAAATAGGTATTGTACCATCGAATACGGTATTCGAATTATTTACGATAGAACTATTCGAATATTCGAATAATTCGATTATTCGAATATACATTACATTACTACTGTTAACCTTAAATTAAATGTTTAGGTCTTAAGACCTAAATACCTAAAACCAAAAAAGTTAAACAATTCTTTGATATAGGTAGAAATTGTTTATTAAAATAATTTTAATATAATTAAAACTATTTTATTTATTTATTATATCACAAATTCATAAGTCAAATATTATAAAGTAAAAAAAAAATATATATACATACAGTCAAATATAATAAATTGATAAAAATATATATATAAATATAGTGTACCCTGTTCCACGGACAAACGGTAAATTAAAAAATGATAAAGCAAAATTAAATATATATAAAACAATCAATCATCAAACCAACATTCGTCAGGCAAGTCTCCCAAGAACATCAGTTTACCTAGACGAGAACTAGAAAAATAGTTTTGGACCTGAGTTTTAGTAGCTCCAGCTTTTGAAAACAACCTTTCACAAGGTACAGAAGTCGCAACGATGACAAAATGAATCCTGGCCTGTTTATAGAGAGCTGGAAAAGTTCCTTTTATTTTTTCCCACTCTTCTAACGGATTAAAGTTTAATGAAGATACACCATTCATCAGATACAAAGAAAGTTCATCATTTGTCGACTCCAAGTGCTGGTTTCTTCTTTTTTTTGTGTACTTGATTTTGGGGCAACAATTTGTGAGGTGCCCAAAAATCATATTGATGTGGTGGTGACGATATTTCATCACTTCCAGAATCACTAGAAGACTTATCTGTTCAGATCAAATTTCTTAATGCTGCCATAGCTTTAGCAGAAGCATTAGGATCCTTGAAGTGCACATTTTTGAATCTTGGGTCCAACAATGTAGCAATAGCTATCTTGGTGACTAATTCTATCTGACCAAACCGTTTAACAAGTTCAGCGTGTAACTTATCCAGAACGTCAACTATTAACTCCACGGTTGGTTTTAATTCATTTAGTTGGGTCATTAGGCAGTTTATCGTTGAAACTGTTAAGGTGTGATTCCTATGAACGCGTCTGCAGGCGCGCCGCAGCGCGGCGTGATTCAAATCTCAGTCGCGCTGTCGATTTTTTGGCCGCGCGGGTTGGGTACGGATTCCTACTGCTGCCGCGCCGCGCCGGACCGCGACGAACCATTTGCTGCGTTTCTCTGTTAGTAACAAGACGTATTTTACAATAGTTCATTTTACAATATCTGTTTCTTTTTCAAAATGTCTTTAAACAAAAAACAAAAGTTAATTTTAAATTTACTTCTTTTACAAGAAGTAGATGAAGAAGAAACAATTATCAATAAGGTAATGTTTAACAATTCCAATAAGGCACATGAGATGTTTTTAACTAGGAAAACAGAAGGTGTCTTCAGTATACTCATCGAAAAACATTTATGGAGAGATGAGAGTAAATTTCGGGAATTTTTTAGATTAAGTAGAGATCAATACACGTACGTCTTAAATATAATAGAGAATGATATAACAACTAGTCCAAGTATAAAATTTCCAAAGCCAATATCAGCAGCTGAAAAATTAGCAGTAACGTTAAGGTAAGTCTACTACAATTTAATATTAAAATTAATATCTATAAAATTATTTTCCTTTTTTAATTAAATAAAACTCTTTATTGGAGTTAAAAAAGTATACTTAGTCTATCACATTGCAAAAATCTATAAAACATCAATTAAAAACAAAAATAAAACTGTTTTATAATAATTTATTAAAAAAACCTTTTTATAACAAACTTAATAAACTTATTTATGAGAGCTTACAAACCAAAATTAAATTAAATAACTATTTATTTTAAAATTAAATAAAAACTTTTTCCTTGATAAAAAAAATTAAACATAATATGTATGTACTTACAAATGAAAATCAAATATAACAATTTATTTTAAAATTAAATAAAAACCTTTTCCTTGATAAAAAAAATTAAACATAATATGTATGTACTTACAAATGAAAATCAAATATAACAATTTATTTTAAAATTAAATAAATATTTTTTATACCAAATAAATAAAAAAATGTATAGAGTTTATTGATCATAATCTTCTCCATACTGCATCCAATTTTCTCTTGATATTTGATAGTTGTTGGCTACTTCTGGTAAACCTTCTACAGGAACTGGGTGATTATACGTCGTAAATGTTGATTGAGATGACTGTGTACTTGGAGATGATGAATATATTCTGGGTGTTGAATCATTATTAATACCATGATTTTGAAACTCCAAATTATTAACAATGTCAAAAATTTCCTTTTTTGCTTTAATTTTTAAGCTAGTAGAAAAAGTTTTCACTGTTGATGCCATACTCTTGAAAAAAGTATCAATCGGGTCATCCTCCTCAACTTTATTGATAATTTCAAAAATTTTTTTTCTCTCTTCACTCCCTTGTTTTAATACAGAAATCCATTCTTCATTTTGTTTTTGTTTTTTGGGGGGGCCATTTTTCAGTGTTACTTTTTCTTTTTTCGGGTACTGAATTAATATTTTCTATATTATCTTCTATAATATCTTCTATGGGCCCCACATAGCCTTGTGATGTAGATGGAATTATTGATGGTGTATTATTCAATTCTTGAAACTCTGAATCTTCTAAAATAGAGTTATTTTCATTTTCACTAGCATACTCATTTGTGTAGGGTTGAATACTGGACAAACATCTACGGAACAATTATTTAAAAATAATATATACTGGCGTTCTTTTTATCAAATAAATACACTTGTAAAACAATTTTTTTAAGTAATTTAAAAAAAAAAACTTACTCTCGTTCATATAATACAACGTCTAGAAATGATAGTGCATCTGATAATGCCCACTTTGTTGGTTTGCTTAGCGCTGACGATCCCGTTCCTAATTTCCTATTTCTTTTGTGTCTATTGTAAGTATCCTTCATGTTTTTCCATCTTTTTCAACAATCATCAACTGAAATGATAGGTGAGATAATAAGTGGGTCAATAATGGGTGGTGTTAAATTTGAATTCAATGATAAAATATCATTGTATACGAGAAACGATACTGACCGTCTTCTGTCAGTTACTCAGTTGGCCTATGATATTACCAAGTATATTTGATGATATTATTGTGAATAAAGTAATCTATATATATATAACCTATTTACGTAGAATCTTTTTTTAAATTTTCAATCATTAGCTATAAAAGTTTAACGTTTTATAAATTTTTAACTACAAAATATTTATAACATTTAAATTTGATAAATTTTGTCAAAATTCGAACTTATAATGTTTATAAAAAAAATGTGTGCCTATGTATTTTTAATATTTTTCAACTGTTATTGTAACAGTATGTTAGGAGCCTTGTACTAAATCCAAAAAATTTTTTTATTGACATTTATAAAAAAAAAACTGAAAAAAGTAGCTTGTCAGTATATTATACATAAATTAATTAAATATATTGTTGTATAAAATATATTAAATTCTGTTATTTTGTATTTTATTTATAGAAAAGATTAATATTAATTCTAATATTCTAAATAATTATAGCGTTGTTTATAATCTTATAAAAAGGTGGGCAAGTGGATGTCGTTCTGCTGTACAGTAGGTTACAAGTTGGTCACTGTATAATGGATGGAATTTAATTTAATTTGAATTCAGTGATATAATATCATTGTATACGAAAAACGATTATGAGCGAAGACGGTCAGTCAGCCTATGTTATATTTATATATAACTAAGTATACCTCTATTTGATGATATTATTGTAAATAAAGTGATTTATATTTAACCTAATTATGCGGAACCTTGTTTTAAATTTTTAATCTTTAGCTATAAAAGTTGAAAATTTTATAAATTTTTAACTACTAAATCATTTGTAAATACTCAATTTGATAAATTTTATCTAAATTTGAACTTTAAATGATCATTAAAAAAAATTGTGCCTATGTATTTTAAATATTTTTCAATTCCTGTTGTAACAATATATCAGGAGCCTTGTATTAAATTTTCACTCTTTTTGGCCCAACAAATAAAACTTTACTGATATTTATAAAAAAAAAAACTAAAAAAATTGAAAACTGACAATGTCCGTAAACAGCTCAAAATATTTTGAAAATGGTATGGTGTGTAGAAAATGCTAATATAAATATTCAGTCAATAAATAAAAAAATAAATAAAAAAAAACACACACACATCATTGTAAAATCAATACATTCATCGCTTCGCTCAGAATCTAAAAATTAGGTACAATAGTACAATTGTTTATACCTATAATGTACCTATTTATTTTTCAGATATATGGCTACTGGTGAATCATTGAGATCGTTGGCTTTTTCTTTCAGAATATCTCAAAATTACATTTCTCGTATCATTCAAGTGGTTTTGAAAAGTTTGAGTAAACAACTAACTCCTATTTTGTTAAAATCTCCAACTAAAGAAAATTTAATTCGTGTAGCTGAGAATTTCTGGAATAAATGGAATTTTCCCAATTGTGTGGGTGCCATTGATGGCAAACACATACGAATATTTGCTCCCGGAAAAAGTGGTTCGTTATTTTACAATTACAAAGACTATTTTTCCATTGTGCTTCTTGCAATTGTTGACGCCGATTGCAAATTCATATTTGTGGATATTGGATCATATGGCAAGGAAGGAGATAGTGGAATTTTCAACAAATCCATTATCGCAGAAAATATAAGAACCGGAGATTACTTTCCTTCGCCCGGGAAATTGCCAAGTTCAAATGAAATATTACCGTATGTTCATATTGGTGATGAGGCATTTCGTCTGGATCGGCACATGATGCGGCCGTACTCGAGAATTGAAGCTCGAAAAGACTAACAAAAAACTATTTTTAACTATAGATTGTCTCGGGCGAGAAGAACAACTGAAAACAGTTTTGGTATCTTAAGTCAGGTATTCAGAGTTTTTTATACGCCTATTTCTTTGAAAACAGAGACAGTAGATAATTTAGTGTTGTCGGCATGTTGTCTTCATAATCTTCTTCGCGATCGATATTTAGAAAATACAGACAACAATTATTACAACTTTGATGTCAACGAACTTCCACCATCTAGAAATATGACGCCACTTACAAGAACGGGAGGGTACGCTAATTTCGAGGGATTTGTTATTCGAGATAAATTTAAAAGTTTTTTTAACAGTCCATTAGGGGCTGTTGAGTGGCAAAATCATCAAGCTCGACTAACAGATACACAGTGAACTATAATGTATTTGTTTTGTAAAAAATATTATTTATTTTATCTATGTATTTTGGTGCCTTATTCGAATAGAAATATAGAAATATATTTAGTATTGTTTGTATGTTAAGCATAAGTTATATTTTACATTTTTACATATTTTACATATTTCTCAAAATATCGGACGACGCCGGAAAGATAACCAACCGGTAATACCAGAAATATTTAGACATGGTTTAAAATGTAATCTAAAAATAAAATGTACTACAGCGTACAATCTAAATTTAGTTAAATAATAATTATCACCCACCTTATAAATAAATAAATAATGTTATATTCTTTAATTTAGTTTGTATATTAGAATAGTTAAAGGAAATGTACCAACAATTTTACGAAAGGTCAGGTGAGATCTGTAATAGGTACGTGCAATAGGTTACCTACATTGATATCAATACTTTGAATCGTGTCTGTACATAGAATTATAATAGGTAACCAGCTACCTATCATAAGTATTTTTGCAATATTAAAATATTTTTACTACCTATTTATAACGTCATATTCTCACAAAATAAATTTATTGTGATAAATTGTGTGTACTAATGTTTAAATGTCGATAAGAAAGAACATTTTGTTTTGTAAAAACAAACGTTTATTCAATATAAACATAATGATTTAAATTGGCCATTAGGAGGGTCTGGTAAAACCAAGTTTAAAATGTACGTTACGAGTGTATAATAAGAACGTTTCGGTTGTTATTTTTAGTCCGGTTGAATACTCACCGGTTACATTACAAAATACATTACACATTAGTAATGTATTTGTTTTTGGTTTGAATAATTAAAATTAATATTCAGACGTGAATTTTCGAAAAAATAATTAATTAGGGTTGTAAAAAGTATTTGTAAAATATATTTAATTCTAATTTATTAGCTCAAGTTATAATAGTGTCGAATTAACATTCTATCGAGTGCAATTCGTCAATTAATTAAGTATAAATTAATTTTGAAATGTAATATTTAATAATTATATTGTAATGTATAATTACCATTTTTGTTCATATCTTCAGATATTTTTTGCCAAACATTATCCCTCACTCCTTGATTTTTATACAAAGCGTGTTGGGCATTAAAAATGCAAGGATGTCCACTTACTAATTCTGCTAATTTAACGTCTTCTTCTGGAGAAAACGTACCTTGTGTTGACCGTGACATTTTTAAAAAATTATGAAAAAATGTATAATATAAAAATGAACACACCGCCGCGCGCGTCCGCGATTCTGACTCCTTTCCGAGCAGTCGCTGCAGCGCGCGACCGTCGCGCGCTCCAGCGACTCTCATAGGAAACGGTTTCATCTATCAACAAGTAAACAAGTGCGACGCGGCTGAGATTTAAATCGCGCCGCGCCGCGGCGCGCCTGCAGACGCGTCCATAGGAATCACACCTTTACATATTTATCGCCAGAAGATTCCCTGGTTACAAATTCCAATGGTTTTAAAAGTCCTAGGGTTTGTATTAACATATCCATTTCGGACAGCAGTTGGCATTTCAGGCGCTGTAATATATTGTAATATTAATGGACTTAGCATATTTGACATTTCAATGAACTGCTCAATCATGTAAAATGTTGAGTTCCATCGTGTTTTTACGTCCAGGATCATTTTTTTTAAACATCCTTCTTTAACTCTTGATTCCAACTATATTTTTCTCAATTTGTCGCTAATAATAACACTTCTTTTAACCTAACACAGTATCACGAACTTTTGTAATTTATGGTTGTAAACTTCGATTCGAGACTACTACATCAGACACTAAATTAATTGTGTGGGCAAAGCATAGTGTATGTTTGTTTTTCCCAAGAATTTTTTTAACTGTAGTTGTCATATTTGATCCAATATAAGTCACCACAGTGACAATATTTTCTTTATATATATAAATATCTTGTAATATATTATTAAAAACTCCTCCAATATAATCACTATTATGCCTTTATTTTAATTCGGTGACAGCTAAACACCGTGAAACCAATGAAGATTTTTCTAAATAGTGTATTGTTACGCCCAAATAACTAGTTTCGGTCATGGTCTCTGTCCAAATGTCAAATGTCAGTGACACATGTGGCACACCCTCAAGTTTTTCAATAAATAATGTCTCCATGATTTAATATTTATTATCTAAGGCCTTTTTTAAAACCTTCTCCTTGAACTATATTAAAAAGTCTTTTGTCCCTGCATATGAAGTACAATAACGCCATAATTGTTTTCGAGTAAACCTTCCCACCTACTGAAATAATCATAAATATTTTTTATCAATACTTTTATATTTTTTAGGTAATTAATTATAATATTAAATACTTGTAATATATTATGTACTATGTAAAGTCGAACCCCAATGCGCATTAACGACTGCATGTAAACGCTGTAATTGAGTTTTATACTATACATATAATACGAGTAACGTATAAAACATTTTATACGCGTATACTAACTACCCTGAATGAATACGATATATATAATATATTCTTCCCTCGGCTATACGCCTATACCACTGCCAAAAGGTGAAAATAATTTTCAAACTATTTAAAATAAATACAATTAGATAGTAATAATTATTGAATATACCTTTTATTGATAGGTTGTTTTCTAAGCTCCGGTTGTTTAGGTTGACTTAAGATCTTTGCATTCATTTCAGCAACATATTTTGGCAAATTCGGATGTTTCTTCAAATGTTTAAGTAGATTTTATGTATTGCCAGAGTGTTCGATTTTATCCGTAAATATTTTACAAGTAGCTGTCAAACTATCATTTTTTTGTAAAACAGATCCAAACTTTACTCCTTGGAGGACTCATGTTTAATGAATAGCTATTTCTAATTGTAAAATATTATTAGACAAGTAACAAACTACAGTAAAAAAAGCGATTTAAATAATGGTAAAAGTACTCACAATAGTCACAATTCACAGTCACAAAATCGAAAAAAACCGAAAAGAAGTAGAATAAATCGTAAATTTGTAAATTAAAATAATACAAATATTTATAATATATACTATGAATAAAAATGTACAATATTTTACATTGTACATATTTTGTATTAATTGTTGTGCGTGTTAGAGAAGAAGACAATGATGTTTTTACACTTCCAGAATATTTTTTAGTTGAAAATAAAAATGTTTCCGATCAATCAACTTCTGGTTCTCCTATACAAGTTCAAACTTCACCATTACCGCCATTAAATTACTGGCAACACAATGCCATTGGCCAAATTCCGAGAACATTTATCTGTAACTCTTATGCAAAGTGGAATCGCCAAACGAGGAAAAAGCAGGCCCTCAGGTTCATTTGAAATACAAGAAAATATTTAAAAAAAAAGAACACAAACACAATTTGAATATAAATGAACATTGAAATTCATACTAACTACCCTTCAATTCTATAGGATCTGACCTTTTACATCCCTTTGGAGTTAGGTTATCTTGGCCCCTAGTTGGTGTTTGTATGATTTCCATGTGACTTATTAGTTGACCACTGAACAAGTTACTTAATATTCTTTCAGTAGGTATACAATTTAGTTGTATTTTTTAATTTTAAAATGGATAGTAAAAAAACAGGGATGCGTTGCTCTGTACAATTTTGCAAAAGTAAAGCAAGTACTAGAAATATAAGTTTCTTCCAATATCCAAAAGACAATCGTCTAGCATTATGGACAAAAAATTGTGGTACAGAAAATCTGACTGAAGAACTATCAAAAAAAAATAGCTATAAAGTATGTGGCGATCACTTTATAGATTCAATGTTTTTGAACTCCACAACAAAAAACCGACTAGTTTTCAATGCTATTCCAACAATATTCAATGGTAAGTAAATAATAAAATTATTAAAACATATTTAAAAATTATACAAATAATTTGAAAAACTAATTTTGATCTTAATAAAGTAATTTTTGGTTTAATAATTTAATTTTAATATTAGTTACATTTTTTGATTTTAATTTTTAGATGAAATAATGTTGGAGAGAACAAAATTGGCTAAATTACAGTCGAAAACCAATGTAGATCCACATATTGTAATTTTATAAATACCTTATTTTATTATAATTTAATATGTGCTAATTACTAATTGAATTGTATGATACTACATTTGCTCCATTTATGTTTGAATACCTGTAACTAAATTATAAATTAAACATTAATTAATTATTACTTTTGTAAGTTGTATTATAAATCTTTATATGTGTCTCTATGTTTTAAATAAAACATATTTAAGTTAAGAATAAATTTTGTACTGTGTAATTATTATAGATTTACCTATATATTACCTATCTAGTAAATGTTATTTTTATGTTTTAATAGCACTTACCTTTGTTGTCTTTTAGCATGGAAAATTTCCAAATATTGAAATGAATATTCTTGTTATGTAAAGTATGATATCATCATCATGTTTACAGTTTACAGTATTAACAAATGTATTGCAGGTAACTTTAAATAGTAATTATATTATAAAGTAATATAGTCTGTAGCTAATACTAAAAGACTAAACAAATTTTAATGTAAATTTAAATTTATAAAGTTTTTTTTTTTTATTTATTTTTTAAGAGAAAATATACAATCTATACAAAATAGCATAATAAGTATATGTGAAAAGAGTAGTTATACATGAAAAGACTTGATTAAGAAATCACCCTATGGTAACCCTATAAAATTGAAGATAGGAAGGTGGAAGTAAGAAGGCAGGAAATTTATTAAGCAGTGGGTAAGGTACACATTTTTTTTTATTTTTTATTTTTTTATATTTTTAATTTAAGAGGTCTCTGCACCATCTTCTTATTAGCCTCCTACGAGGGTTTTCCGGGAGCGTTAAGGAATTTAGGCTTTGAATCAGAGGATTTTCGTGATTGTTTAGGCGTGAGAAGAATCGTTTGTAAAAGATTACAGATTCTTCTATAGATTTCATACGTAGGTCGTTATGAAGGGTAAGATTAGAAATGTAAGGTTGGGCGTTTGTGATTTTTCTTAGTCATATTTTGATATGTTTGTATTTTGTTTAGGTTCGTTTTTTTGGCTGTGCCCCAAAACTGTAGTCCGTATGACCATGTATATTAATAATTTAGTTTTTAAGCTTGAGCATTTATTATTTGTAATTAAATTTTTAAGTGAGCGGGAGCGAGAGTTTAAAATTAATCTTTTTGATTTGATATGTTGGTTCCAAGTTAGTCTTTTATCAAGTATGATGCCAAGATATTTTACTGAGTTGGACATAGGAATTGGTATATTGTCAACTGTGACAGGCGGGCAAAAACCATGTTTAAGAGAGAAGGTAGTGTGAACTGATTTACTGTGGTTGAGTTTAATTCTCCATTTGGTATACCATTGGGAGAGTAGATCAAGATGAGATTGCAAATTGGCTGAAGCTGTAACTGGATTTTCATGGATCGACATTATAGCTTTATCATCGGCATAATCGGCGAATAGGGTGTCTTGTGAAATGGGTTGATCGGAGGAGTATATATTGAAAAGAAGAGGTGATAAAATGGCTCCTTGGGGTACTCCTGCATTGATTGGGGCTAAATCGGACGTGCAAGACCCGAGGCGAATATGGAAATATCTATCTGTTAAGAAAGATTTAAAAGAAGAAAAAGTGACGAGGGGAGAAAATTACGAAGCTTGAATAGAAGGCCATCGTGCCAGACGCGATCGAAAGCCTGGGATATGTCTAGGAATGCGCAGGTACAGTATTGTTTACGTTCGTGAGTTGTTGAGATGGCATCAACTAGTCGATGTGTTTGGTGGATTGTACTATGGTTGGTACGGAAGCCGAACTGAGATGGAGGAAGGATGTTATTGGTGATAATATATGGGGAAATGCGCTGAAGTATGAGCCTTTCACAAATTTTTGAAAGGAACGGTAAAAGGCTTATAGGCCTGTAGGAGCCAGGAGAGTCAGGTGGTTTATTGGGTTTGGAGAACATAACGATGTGAGAGAATTTCCATAGTAAGGGGAAGTAAGAGAGTCTTAGAATTGCGTTGTAAATATAAGTTAATAGTATGATTGCTTTTTTCGGTAGACACTTGACGACTTCTGCGGTTATTAGGTCGAAGCCAGGAGATTTTTTGTTAGAGTATTTTAAAATTATGTTTTTCACCTCGTTAGGAGTGTAGTACTTTGTTGGAGGTCCTATTGATAAGGGGGAATCTAGAATTTTTTTAACGTTACACATGTGTTGGATATCAGCAATATCAGCGTGGGGTTGGAAAATATTTGAAAGGTGTGATTGAAACACTGCAGCTTTTTCTGGGTCACTAATAGCTAAGGAGTTATCTTCTTTTCTGAGAGGAGTTGAGATAGATTTATATTTAGTAACCTTTTGGTTTCACGCCAGAGACTGCCATCTACAGCCGACAATCTGTGTAATTTCTGTTCGAAAGTATTTGATTTATGTTTTGCAAGAACTTTTTTTAAAGAGTTTGCAAGTTTATTATATTTTATTTTATGCGATGGGAGATGGGAGGCCTGGTACCTTGCTCTTGCCCTGCGTTTTTCGACAATCAGATTACGGATTTCTTCTGGGAGAAGGTGTGGCTTGGAATTTAAGTTTCTATTTTTGCCGGGCTTGGTGGTTGCCCATGCTGACGATTGAATGAGATTTGTTAGATTATAGACTGCTTCGTCTATATCTGTGCTGGACTTAAGTTTAATGTTTAAGTTTATTTTTTCGTTAATTAGATCGTGGAATTGTTTACGATTAGTTAAGGGGGAGAATAGTTTGGGAGGCTCTATGCGAACTGACGGTGTTACAGAGATCGAAAGTAATACGGAGGAGTGATCTGAGTTCAAGTCTAAAGTATTATAGGTAGAGCAATATAAGTTGCCCGGAATTTTAGCAGAGAAGATATCTAATATATCTGGGCTTTTTTTAGGAGAGGTGGGCCAATAAGTAGGTCCGGGTGGAGATAAAATTTGGAAATGTCTTTCGTTGGCTAAGTTGTAAAGTACGGTGCCGTGAGGATTGTTGACACGACAACCCCAACTCTGGTGCTTGGCGTTGTAATCACCACCGACAATAAAATTATTTTTAATTGTATTAAAGTAATTTGAAAGAATTTCTTTAGTGATCTTGTGACGAGGGGGAGAGTAAAATGCGCCTATAGTAAGTGGTATGTTGTTTAATTTGATTTGGATAGAGCAGGATTGTATATGATCAAAACTGTAGTTAGGAAGTGGTTGATAAAATAAGGAAGTTTTAACTAGAATTGCTACACCACCGTGTGCGGTATTGTCTGGGTGGTTCGATTTTAAAGAGAATTAACCTGGGATATTTATAAAGGAGTATTTTGTGAAATGGGTTTCTGTTATTAGTGCAATATCTACCCGTTTGTTATATAAAACTGTTTGTAATTCATTGATATGATTTTTGAGACCGTTGGCGTTGAAGAGGAGGATTAGGAGTGAGTTATTTGTGGCATTATTATTCATTTTTTTTATCTAATAGACTTGAGATTACTTTTGTTAGTAGAGAGATTAGAGGATTAATTAAGGTTTTGAAGTCATTCAGGAAACTTGTCATTAAGAGTGTGATGTTGGGTTCTGAAGGAGAAGAGGTATTTTAGGTGTTGAAGGTGGTAATTCATGCCGAGCTGTCTGATTGGCTACTGCCTCTGCGTAGGATTGATTTTGCCCCTTGGGAGAAATAGTAGGAGTGGGACCTACAGGGTGATTATCTTGTACAAAATTAGACTTAAAATTAGTATCTTTAGTATCGAATAAAAATTTGTTATTATTAGAGTTTGATTTCTTACAGTATTGGAGTTCTTTGTAAGTAGAACAACCCTTGTAGCTCGCCGGGTGGTTTCCGTGAGAGAGTGCACAGCAAGGAGGTTCATCTCGAGATTTCGGACAGGAAGAAGAGTGGTGATCTTTTCCACAGCGGACGCAGCGAGGTGGGTGGCCACAATATGCCTTTGTGTGCCCGTAGTCCTGACAATTAGTACATTGGGCGATCGTTTTGGATTTGTGGGGTTCTTCAACCTTTACTTTAGTATGAAGAAGAGAATTGAGTTCGAATATTTCATTTGAGTGGGTCGTTGGTTCTAAATCTACGAAAAACAGTGGAAGCTATTTTTTGTTTAGTCTGTGGAGTACCTGAGAGACTTGACGGACTTCAAAAAGACGTGTTTCCAGTTCACTTTTTATTAAACTAGTTGGTGTAGTAGGATGTAAATTGCGGATCACCACGCGAGTTGGTTTATCCTCTTTTAATTGAAACGTGTGAAATTGTGCTTTTTCATCTCTTAAGTACCTGACTAACGTTCTGTATGCTTCAGGAATTGTTGTTTGGATTTTTAGTTGATCTGGCGTTGACTTACACTGAAAATTATCAACACCAATTAACTCGCAGAGTACGGTGCATAATCCAGGGAAATCCTCTACGTGTTTCAAGAATATAGGAGGGGGAGGTTTGATAGATGAGGGAGCGTCTGGCTCGAAATTTGTATCC
Source organism: Acyrthosiphon pisum (assembly GCF_005508785.2). NCBI lineage: Eukaryota > Metazoa > Arthropoda > Insecta > Hemiptera > Aphididae > Acyrthosiphon > Acyrthosiphon pisum. The sequence goes on along the minus strand of NC_042493.1, from coordinate 40,315,322 downwards.
TGCGAGGCTTCAACGGGATGGTCTGCCGATTGTTCCAATGAACTAAGAACTTCGTAACGATTATTCGTAATGAATATTTTTTTTTTTAGATTGAGAAGAGCGTGAATGTGGAGAGGTTGGTAAATCCGGATTAGAATAAGAGGAATTGGAGTGAATCCTTTATTTTGAGTTGACCAGCCACTCGATTGTGTGACGTTAGACGAAGAAGCCTTGTGATTTGAGTCTTTTATATTTGTATTTACATTGAGTTTTGTTTTTGCGGGTTTGTTGGTCGGAGGCATATCAGCGTTGTTGTTTTTGTTCGTAGTTGTTGACATTGTGGTCGATGCGGAGGTGATTAATTAATTAGATTAACCGGTCCGTCGAAGACGGTCCGCAGATAAGGAAACGCCGATCGGTGTGTTACGTAATAAAACAGCAGTTGGACTATTTATGAATATAATTATTTTAAAACTGTATAAAATAATATTCATTCGTACGACTGTACGAATGCGTGGTAAAACAAAATGATAAGTAGTAACTAATAAAAAATAGGTTATTTTTGATTAATAATATGTACGAGAGACATTAAAGAAGTTGCAAAATTACGTTAATATTTAAAATTAAACACGATGTTTAATTAAGCACTAATTGGCAGGCGAGGCACGACGACGTTGATAATATACATGTGTATCGGACGGCTGCCGCATCGGAACTAAATTTATAAAGTTAAGTTAAAAATACAGACTATCTGACTACCTATCTGTGTTAACTAATAAATAATAATAACTATTAACATTGATTATACATAGTACTATATCATAATACTATGTATTATGATATATGCACCCGATTTTTGGGGCCCCGAGATCTCATATACGATATTCCTACTATAATGTGTAATATACAAAATAATATAATAATAATTAAATATTAATATAATCTATTAATCTATATGTATATACTATAAAATAGAAGCCCCTTTTTTGTATGTACGAGCATATCTTGAAAAGAATTCTACTTATTTTAATACGGTTTTCACTAGTAAATCGGTCGAGTCACGGGGAAGGTTTTAATGTATAATAATTTTGTTTGGTAAAATGAATTGGGTGCCGGGTTTTAAATTTAAATATTTCACTCATTTTCACAAGATTTGGATTTAAAAACACTAATAAAAACGTTGAATTTTACAAAATGTACGGTTACAGCGTTTACGATACAAAACATCGACTGAGTATTTGGTAAAATAACCAAGGTAATTAAAGATAATTTGTAATACATTTGTTATATATTATCTATAACATATAGTTAATAAAGATTAGATTCCTATAATGGCTAACACTGAAAGATAATAGTATTAGGTGCCCCAACTTAGGTAATAAAGTCGCCAACAAACGATAAACTAAACCGATAATAAATAAACCCGACTTTTGTTCGCCGAACTGTTATTAGATCGGACTTTTTTTCGCGGGTCTTTTTTTACCGGACTTTTGTTCGTGGATAATAATATAATATATAATAATATAATATTACTTGTTGAGAATGTTGAGATACTTAAAAATAAAAATAAAAATTAACAAAACTTATTTTTACATAATGGCATATATTAATATATTATAATATAATATTACTTTTTGAGATGCTTAAAAACAGCTACTAATTTTGAGCACTTCTCGATACCCAAAGGATTTCTTGATTTTGAATGTATAAAACCAGATAATGAAAATATTAAATAATACATAATGTATCAATATCAAAATGTCTAATTGTCAAACGACTCACGCAAGTCGACAGTCATACAATGTAGGTACATTAACTGGCTTTTTGGCTCGTACCAAAACTTCGTAAATTTTTTTTAGTTAAAGTTTCATTAATTGCTAAATTAAAAAATACAAGTTTTAATTTTAAAATTAAGTGCACTTAGAACATATTATAAAACATTTTAAAATGTTTTATACTGAAATAATCAGGTTGTAATAAAAAATTGTTTTATACATAAAAAATACTAATTATTTTATATGCATGTATCATAGAGCATATTTGTGTTAACATTTTACAGTTTTTAAGATCATATTTAGTCTTTTAATTACAATTAAACTAATAACTAGGTATTAATTTTAACTAATTAATTACTTATAAGAGATGTATAAAATCAGACAGTACCTTAAGCGCCCAATACACTTCAAACAATTTGTGCAAAAAATTTCGATCCCGACCGAAATACCGATCAAACCGTTGCGCAAACCTCAAACCAGGCCATACACTCTCAAAATGTGTGCACAAACACAGTCAGTTGCGCAAATTTGTTTGACGTGTATGGGGGCCTTGAGCCAGATATTTTATAAATTATTTATCGGGATAATGGGATGGCCATTGCCAGCTATATTATAGGTACTAATATAGTAATAAATCTATTACATTACTATCCATAAAAGACAATACGTCAATACTATTGTATTTAGCAAAATGATTATGGCATTTAAAAAATTAGCACCAAATTATTGCAATAGCGTTGCCCCGTTGGCATTGTATACTGTGATAGTCAGTCAATGGTATTGCCCAACGTGACGTCACACAGTATACGATGTTGGTGTCAATATATTTGCCGTATGCCGCGTCTATTAGTTTATATGGTCGAAGGTCTAGACCGCGATTATAGATATACAGGTTGCACATCGACTACCTACTGATAAGGTGAAATACGAAATGACTACCAATCACGGATAAAAAGAACAGGATTCTCAACGTATAATATGAAGTATAGTTGTATTCGTGTCCCAACTTTGTAAATATTTCAAGAGTTATCCACTAGGTTCGCTATAAGTCCGGGTGAGCCATATCAAAACTGTATTTATATTATGATAAAAAAACAAATATTTAATAATAAAATTATAATAATTGATACTTGAAAGAAAGTTGTATACAACTTTGAACTTGTATAATGTGTAATGTATTGTATAGTACCTATTATTTTAATTATAATTAGTATTAAATATTTATTATTAGTTTATTTATTATTTATTATTAAGGTAGGTAGGTATAATTATTACTTTTATATTGAAAAAAAAGTAATTTATTTTTAACAAGTTAAGTTACTTTATTTTTCTAATTAACTTTTACATATTAAAAAAAAATAAAGGTAACTTTTAACTTTACACTTAACTTACATTTTTCTATATTAACTTAACGAGTTAAAAAAAAAATTAACTTGCCCAGCCTTGGAAATTACTAGTAGCTACTAAGTACAAGCTATATAATTATTACACTTAAACATACATCATATTTATTAAAATGCATATAAAACTACCTCTAATTATTTAAATCATTTTTACTTAATTACTTACACAGACTTTCGACAACCTACACCTGATTCCCAAGTTCTAATTATTTCTGATGTATGAAAATGTAGTTCACAAATGTAGGAATTATCTCCAAGCATGAGTTCTGTTGATTTTTGCCATTTTTCCCTCAACTCAATGTTTTTTGGTGCCTTAAACATTGACCTAATGGCTGAATTAGGTTCACACCCTCGTATACAACATTTATGACTACGAGACATAATTTTGATAGAACCGATTAAATGAGGCAGTAAAGAGAAAATTGACTAAATATTTAGATACTCTGCTGATTTATAGTTATTAAGGTTTTAATAAAATAATTATATTTTTAGATGCATTGATTTTATAAAGCAGTGTTAACAACATACTATTTGAAATATTACACAAGCTACTTCTTTATCGTCAGTGTTAAAAGTTCTG
>NC_042493.1:40309920-40311236 GCF_005508785.2 Acyrthosiphon pisum | reverse complement strand
TTTACCCGTGATAACATTTAACTGAATTTTGGCGGGTAATGAATTCGAGTTTTGTTCTGTTACCATAATATACCACTTAAAACCTGGGTATCTTAAATTTGCCCGTACTACTAGCGTTCGTAGCGGTATTCTGCTAGAACTATTTACAAAGTTGGAACGTCGGATAAGAGTCGTTGAGAATCCTGTTCTTTTTATCCGTGCTACCAATAATTAACCAGTGACGCTCCAAGCGGCAGTATTACAATTAACCGATTATGGATATATAGGTGTAAAGTTAGTTCTAAATGTCATCTAAATGTCATATGTTCTAATGAAACATATGGTTGAGTGTTAACATCAAGCGCCAGTAATTATTAACAGCTGTTTTATATTCGCAATTGAAAGGAAATATAGGTAAAGTATTACTTTTCAAATAAAATCATAAAAATTTGGTAACAAATAAAATGTTATAAATAAATCTTACATTATTACATCTATAATATAAAAATGAATCGCAAAATGTGTTGCTAAGCGCATAACTCAACAACGCCTGGACCGATTTGGCTCAAATGTTTTTTAAGATGTTCGTAATTTGTCAGAAGGTTTTTACGAAATAAAAATTTAGGAAAATATACCGGAAAAGTAGGAAATCTGGATGTAAAGAATACAACAGTGGCGCAACAGTGTTTTATATATTGGTTGCTATTGGTTTTGTTGATTATTTATTATTATTATTTGTTGATTATTTCTATTATTTTTTTAAATCTATATATATAAAAATGGAGACAAAAATGTATAACGATTCATCAATCGAGAACGGCTGGTCCGATTTGGCTCAAATTTTTTTTAAGATGTTCGTAACTGCCAGGAGAAGGTTTTTACGAAATAAAATTTTAGGAAAATCCACCGGAAAGGTAGGAAATCTCAAATTTGTATGTTAAAAATACAACAGTGGCACAACAGTGTATTATATTATATTGGTTGCTATTGGTTAATCGGGCATGTTTGTTGATTTCATATAAAATAAAAATGAATCGCAGAATGTGTTGCTAAGCGCAATAATTCTACTGTACGTGTGTTGTGACTGAACTCCTCCTAAATGGTTAGACCGATTTGAATGAATTTTTTTGTATGCGTTTGCGTTTATTCATCTGATTTTAGTACGGTTAAGTTAGGTTAGGATTTTGTATTAATTGATTATATCAATCCACCATAGGTAGAATACGAAAAACTTGGTATAACTTTGATACTGTAGAGTTAAATCATACACTAACGTGCATACAGCACGGTGTAGTGATCCCTCACTAACGCTTACAATTTTTGAATCCAACGACGTT
>NC_042493.1:40308816-40309870 GCF_005508785.2 Acyrthosiphon pisum | reverse complement strand
ATACATCCATGTTTTTGGCGACAATGATGTACGTGAAGTTGTAGCTGATTTTTTGAATGGGGCAGCAGCAGCAGAGGCGGTGACCGTGGTGGAGGAAAAGCCAAAAACAATAAACATCTTCGTAAGCATATTCATTATTATTCTATTTATTGTATTACAACTAAATTGACAGTATCTTTGACCTATGAGAACTACAAGTGTGCAAAACGTGTGATAACTTTATTTTTAAATTTTGAATTTATATATTTTAAGTCCATAATTCTGTTAAAACTGAAGATGGTTTTTTTTTAGGAATGTAAATTATTGCTATATTGCGTCAACACAAAGAACACAACACCCAGCACATGCAGCTTAAATTAGTAAGTACTCATATCATAATAATTGATAGTGTATTAATTTTATTTATTTAAAGTTATAAGGATTTATATACACAACGATATTGCTTTGGAAAATGTATTGGTGTATAAATATGGTATGGACTGAAATGTTATGAACAACTTGAGATCAAAAGATTACGATTAAGATACAAGTTCTGACTTCTACAATGAATGGATTATTTATATATATAAAGTAAGTTAAATATATAAATTAAATACCTGAGTAAAAAACAAAATGCCGTCCCACTTTGAATCAGACTGCGGACTGTCAGTTATGCATGAATAAATTAAATGCATTACTGGTGTGGTTACAAATTGTGTTTTGAAGCTGTGTTCATAAATAAAGTAACTTAGCAATTTAATTATTATTTTGATATGCAATTTGTAGCGTGCTTTAACTCTATAGTCTAATAATTTATAAATATTTTTATTTCATTATTTCTTACACAATAAACAGAAGAAATCACCAATTGCGTAATTAACAATTCTGTCTTCTTTAGGGATGCAATTAATGGCTATCCAGCGACAACACCGAGAACACGACACCCATTCTACATATTCATCATCTGGTTGACAACGGTGCTTATCTGAGTTCCAGCTACAGTATAAACATATGTTTGTCATGTCTTCAGAATTCTCTAATAGATAGGTCTTTAAATATTCTCTATAAGTGTTAG
>NC_042493.1:40288646-40307824 GCF_005508785.2 Acyrthosiphon pisum | reverse complement strand
GATTTGTGTTGTTATAATAAATGACAGTATGACACCCACAAATAGATATATGTTAGACATCCGGCGTGTGCAGCGTGCGACGATCTCACGCTAGGCCTAAACCGCAAGATGACCATGTGTGGTCATCTGAAATAATAGTAGGGACAGGGACAAATACCCATCGAGGAGAGCTGGTGGACAAGCGTCCATCAGACGAACAACAAGACCCAAGAAGAACAGTTTAACTAAATACATAGTCACATCTCGCTGACCCACAGTTATATTATTCATTTATTGGACTTAGCCATTTTTTTGATTAAATAATAATAATTTAAAGAGTAAATAAATACAAGTAATACTATTCATTTTCGTAATTTATTTCTATACTTCCATAAGTAGATTCGCAGTTGTACGCTCGTTACACATGAATAAATCAATTGAAATGTGGATTGGGACGTACTGGCCCAGTGTTCTATAATTGTCCTATAGATTATTGCTCTAATTTGGATATTGTAGCATAATACCTAGTGAGATAGCGTCACGCGCAATATTATATATTTGTATATTTTAATCATGGCTGTCGACACTGTATAGCCCGGTGATTACCAACTCGTAGTTCATCACAATAATTAACAAAAACGATACTATTTTCGTTTAATAATTATATAGATAGTTGCCATGTTAGGCACCGTGACTCGTTTATTGCGATCGTCTTATCGCCTACGAAATTAACTTTTTTTTTGGCGATGACCGATGATGGATAACAGAGAGTGACGGTTAATCGAGTTTCTACTGTATTATAATTTAATTCTGGTAGGTAGGTACTCGTGTGTATAGTATAAATAGGTACTTATAATCAATAATAATATTTAATGTACCTATACTTGTCTAGGTAGGTATGTACCAATTATTATTGTTATTTTTATTTTCATTTTATCACGGGAAATTACACCTCACTTGAGTCATTAAGATAAATAACATATAGGACATAGGTAGGTAATTGTTGTAAAATGTTATAGCTAAATTATCTTTATAGTAGGTAATTGATAAATAACCACAAAGACCTACAATAACTTACTTGTTGATAGGTATACTATTATCAAAGGGGCATAAACTAGTTAGTAAGATAATTATTTTTTAACTTTCTAACCTAACAAGTTAGTTAATTTTCTAATACAAGGTAATACAACATTTTATTTTATTTTTTTTAGATGTAATTTCTCATCGTTTTCCAAATCCACGGCTATATATGGGACGGCTACTTAAGTGGATGGAAATTGTAGGCCTGAATAATATGACACCTGAGAATGTATACATCAAAAAAAGAATCTGTGATGTCCACTTTGACGCAAATACAAAAAGTCCTGGCACTAAAGCTCTGAATGCGAATGCATACCCTTCATTGAACATGTCAAATAATTGTAATTTGAATAATTTTTATAATTATTGCTGGATAAGGTCTTATTTTTAATCATAATTTTGTAACTAGGTATAGCTATAAATGTGATACCATCTGGGTCAAGTGTGGTAGTGCAGTCTGCTAGTTCAAATCATACTTTTAACAACGACCAGAGTAATGATGTTGATATGTCTGGTGTTGAAAAACTCGGTGATTCTGATCAACGACCTGGTATGCTTTCATTACATACTTACAGTGTTATACTTTTATTAGTCATTTTTTTTCTAATGGTATGCACTTTTTATACTTATTTCCAGTTATAAGTACTTGTGACGAAAATGCAACTGTTACTGACCCAATGAGTGAATAATTAGGTTATGTTGATCCATCAACATCGTATACGTCAAATATAGTAGTGCAGTCTGCTAGTTCAAATCATACTTTTAACAACGACCAGAGTAATGATTTTGATATGTCTGGTATAGAACCATTCAGTGATTCACTTCTGCAATGTATGTATAATTTATTTATACTTATAATTTATATTTTTGCTTTGTATTATAAATATTGTCTTGGATGCTTAGCTTATTTTGTAATTAATATTTGCGCCTTTTATTATGCTTTACTTTAATAGTGCATGATGAACACCAAAAAGTTGTTAAATATAGAAAAGAAAAAAAGCCTGTAGTTAAGTGCTTACAAAAACATGGTAATTATTATTTTCTACTGATTAAAAAACTGAAATTTATTAATCACTGATAGCACCATATTTTAAATTTCCTATCATCAATTGCTTTATCTTGTAACACGGATTAGCAAAAAATAAATTTGAATATATTTTTTTTTTTTGTAGGTGCTCTGAGTAAAATAAATGTCAGTAGAGTTAGCCAATTAACACCAAGGTGTAAACAATTTTACTCAGACAGTGTAGTTTTGAATAAACAACTGAACCGCTTGAAAACTAGATGCATTAGTTTTAAAAGTCGCCTGGCAGCTGCTTCCAAATTCGACAGTCAGTTTTTTTCCTCCAATACATCTAGGAAAATGACTTCAGCTGGCGCCATTTTCACTCAACTACAAATTAGAGAAACCCATAACAAGGCAAAAGGAAGACGTTTTACAATGGAGGAAAAGTTATTAAGTTTATCATTGTACAAACAAAGTAAAAAATCTTACCGGCTACTTTCTAAATTGTTTACATTGCCTTCAAGAAAAACCTTATCCTCACTTTTGTCCAATATACCAATTAAAACTGTTTGGATGAGACTTTTTTGAAAGTTTTGGGAGAAAATGTTAAACGGTTAAAAAAAAAAGATAAATTCTGTATTATACTATTTGATGAAGTAAGTTTAGAAGCTCAGCTCCATTATGATCACAATGTAGGAAATATTATGGGATTCGAAGATAATGGTTCAGGACGTACCCAAAATTTTGCAGACCATAGTTTGGTCTTTATGATAAAGGGTATAACCAAAAAATACAAACAACCAATGTCATACACATTTTGCCAGAGTTCAACGAATAAACATGATTTGGCCAACCAAATAAGAAAGGTGATTCAAGCAGTAACATCTGTTGGTCTGAAAGTTGTTGCTACAATTTGCGACCAAGGAACTTCCAATAGTGCTGCTATTAGAGTATTGCACAATTATACGAAAGAATACTATTTACGAAGAAACGAAAATAACTATGATGATAACTTCTATGAGATTCAATGTGGAGATGAACGCGTCAAAGTTATTCATCTGTATGATCCCCCGCACTTGATAAAAGGAATCAGAAATAACCTCCTAAACAAAAATCTTGTGTGTACAATAAATGGAGAGCGGAAGGAAGCACGCTGGCAAGATATTATGGATTTGTATGAATTGGACAATAATATTCAAGAGGTAAGAATGTTACCTAGACTCACTAGAGAACATGTTATACCAAACGAAATTAGAAAAATGAAGGTTAAAAATGCTTGCCAAGTATTAAGTCAACGAGTAGCAGCAATTCTAAATTTTTTAGCTTGTAAGTAACTATATATATATATTATGTAATATGTGTAAAAATAACTAATTTAATTTGTATAACATTTTTTTCAGCAAGGAATATAATGGACGTTAAGGCAAAGGATACAGCAGATATTTGTTTATTTTTCGACCAGATTTTCGATTCTGTCAATGGTAACTTCCACAAAGGTGTTGATGGGAAGGTGTATCGTACAGCTGTAACAAAAAACTCCCCACACCACCAACTATGGAGAAATGCAATTAAGGTGATGGAAACTATGCACTTTGTAGACAGTGTAACAAAACAGAAATGTAAATCTCAGCCACCTACGATTAAAAATTGGATACTAACTTTGAAAGGTAATTAATTTTAAATTATGTGGGAACTTTATACATAAATTTATATTATTAAATTTGTTACATACATTTTTGTTTCTTTATTTTAACAGGATTTCAAAATGTAGTCAAAGTTATGAATGCTAATGGTGTGCATTCTCTTCTATTAAGAAACTTTAATCAGGATCCATTGGAGAATGTGTTTGATGCTTTGCGGGCTCTAGGTTACAGGAATAATAATCCTAATTGCCAGATGTTTGCATCTTCTTACAGAACCCTGGTGTTGAACAATTTTCTATCAAGTCACTCGCCTGGCAGTAACTGCGAAGATGACCAAGGTAATAGTGGGCTGATGTCATTTCAAACATTATTTGATGCTTACTCAAAAGAAATGTTGGAAGCAGAGGTGACGGAACCATTACAAGACAGGGTTGCTGATGGAAAACTTCGAAAAAAACCACAAACGGAAAATACCCATGCTCAACTTGAACATCAAACCAATACTTATATAGCTGGATACATTTGCAAAAAACTCAATACAGTGTTCATCAAAGATTGTTCAAAGTGCCTGAAGGAAATCTGCACGTCAACTCCAACAGAACAGCATGATCTAGTTAAAAACAGGGATACCAATTAAATGGGAAATTAAATCTAAAATACCCCAATACAACATTTTGTCAACTAGTTCGAAACACAATTGATATTAATTATAAGCATTTACCGAGTATACAATGTCATCATTCCTTGTTGAAATGTGAATTAGTTCAAATTATCAATACAACTATTGATACCAACATTGTTTCATGTACAACTCACAAATCAGAGTTTGGCAAAAAATTGTAGAATTTGCAATTAAAATGTTTGTCTAAAACTGGTGCACACATATTAATCGAATATTAGCTGGAAAGATGTATATCAATAGTAAAGAAAGTGACCAAATAAAAATATTAGCATCTGCGAGATACAAAAAATTCTCCAAAAGGCCTCAATTTAGAAAAAAATAAAAAGTAAGAAATTATAATGTATAAAATTAAATTAATTATTATCTCTTAATGCCATTAAATTTAAAACGTTAAATAATATTTAAATTGTTCAGTATTCTTCTTGTTAATTAATTCATTATTTATTTTTATAATATTTATTATTATTTATATTATGCTGTTCAATATAAAAACAGCACAATTAAATGTAAAATCTGTATTTATAATTTATATTATTCAATTAATTGTTAACTTTTTTATTGTCATTATATTTAAAATGTTAAATAATATTTAAATTGTTCAGTATTATTCTTGTTTTTTTCAGTTTATTTATTATTTATTTTTATAATCTTCATTATTAATATAATTAAATGTTTTGTATTAATAAATCTGTATTTATTTTAATTTCTGTTGTTCTCCTATCACTTTATAGTTAATAATAATAAATTGGTAAAGAAAAAAAGAATTTCAATTGATAAATTCAAAAAAAAGCGGGAATACGGCCGCCGCCGCCGCCGTAGTTCTTGTCATCAGACACCAGGATCGCAGTTTTCAATGTTCGAAAAATTAACACAGCAGTTGCCTATCTATTAGTATTTAGTATTCTTGTCTATGTCTCAGTCGTTGTATGTGTTTCGCTTTCGGTGTGGCGTCTCTTAAGCAATTCGGTAACTTTGGTAACGCTGCTTGCATTTTTTACTTTTGACATTTTTATGTTTAAGTACTATTAAATAATAATATTGCTGATGCTGTTTGTAATTTATTATAATTTGAAGTTTTTATATCACAAATTATTCTATTTTTCTAAAATAAATAATATACAATATAGTAATTATACATAATATTACAATGTCAGACTGCGATGCAATTGACTTTCTAAAAGCCTGGGGTCTGGAGCAATACATTGAAGTTTTTCGTGGTAAGTACATCTAAATATTTGATACGTTTACAGTTTACTCTAAAGCATAGGGTCCCAAAATTTTTTCCCCGGAGACCACGTGTCCACGTGACAATTTTTTAAATTTTCGTAGACCTTTTGGACTTTCCTTTTAGAAAAACCTTTCGTAGAATTTTTACATACCTATTAATCGAGGTGTTTTTGATAGGTACCTTAGTACCTTACACGGAGCTACTTACTGAAACAGAGTTTACTATGAACTATGAAGTGAACATTTTTGAAGACTAGTTAGAATAATTTTAAAAGATTTAAAAATAGATTTAAAAGAATGAAATATTGAATTAAAAAATTTAAAAAAGCAAATAAATTAGTCTAGAATATAATTTACTGCCAATTGAAATAATAATAAAATTTAACTATCTAGAGAATTTTATTTTTTTCTTTGACAGAAAATGATATAGATATGAAGACTATACCCTTGCTAACTGAAACCATGATGATGAAATTAATTAGAAAATATTATCCAGCAGATACCTTCACCCTCAGTAATTTTATATTATAATTTATAATAACGCATAAGTATATAAATCAATTGTAGTTTTAAAATACCTTATTCGTTAAAATTAATTGGTAATATACCAGGTATTAAGTTAGGTTAGTACATTGCACCTATGATGTCTACAAACCCCTTTTCACTAAAATTGTTAAAGGAACATTTTTAATATTTTATGCAAGTAATTGTTTGTTTTTATTTTAGCCTGCATCTTGTAGTAGTATTGACACAGATATACAGATAACCAACTTAATACAAAATAATGTATGGGTAAGTCGTATTTTTTTTATTATAAGTAGGTACCTAGATTTAACTCTATCCTTATACCTAATAGGTCATATTATATTTAAATTATTTTATTGTTCTAATATTTCAGTGGATTCTTTTATTTCTATTTCAGAACTTGATTTTATTGTAATAAATTATATATAACTAATGAACTAGCTTTATTATAATTAAATGTATGTACTTAATTATCATAAGTAGGTACATATTAATATTCAATAACATTTTGTTTGAGAATATATGGGTAAGTCATATTTTTGTTTTTTTATATTAAGTAAGTTTATCTAATTTAATTCTAATACTTTAGTGGACTCTTATATTACTACTTCAGAACTTAATTTTATTGTAATACAATACATACAACTAATTAACTACTATAGGTATTCATTCAGGCGCGTATACAGGGGGTTGGGGGTTCAACCCCCCCAAAATCTACTATGAACCCCCCAAATTTTTTTTTGTGTACGCGCCTGTATTCATTTAAATGAACTTTTTTTATGTGAATTATTTCTTTTTATAATTTCAGACTGAAGCTTCCAGTAGTGGCAGTAGTAGTACAGAGAAATCGCCAGAAGAAATAACACAAAATAATGTATCAGTAAGCTATTATTTGCATTATATTTAGCACTTACTTGATTCTTTATAAATATGTTATCGTCTTTAAATAATTCATTTATTCTAATACTTCATTGGATTCTTTTTTTTATATTTCAAAACTTAATTTTATTATAATTCAATATCAGTATCTATACCTATTAAGATCCTTATGTTGTGAACCCCTGCACGCGCCGCACGGTCATGCTCACTCAGCATATCGGGTATGAGCGGACGCGACGTGTGGGTTCACACGATTGTCAGTCTGTATTACGTAGAGCTACGAGATTGTCTTTACTTTTGTTTGATTATTATAACGTGTACAATAAAAAACCAGTAGTTAGAACCAACAGTTGAGTGTAAATTATTTAACGGAAACCTAACCAACGTTGTAATAAACGTCTCAGTTCGAAGGTACTAGTTGGCTAAACCCAGACAAACGGCAAACCGCGAACTCTGTAAGCACGGATTCAACTGAGCTTACAACACTTAACGTCTGCATTTATTTCCAATGAAGTGTTTTTATGGCAATATGTAGGGATCATATACATTAAATGTAAGATTATGAACAAAATTATTATATGATTTAGGTAATTTATACAAATATTTTTATCTTGACTTAGATCAGAACTCATACAATCAGTACTACTATTATAAGTCTTGATATAAGAATAAAATTGTTATTTAGTTTTATAAGTATTATGCTTGACAATTTTATATTATTTTTTAAATATCAATTTTTTTTTATTCTTTAGAAAGTATTATGAAAATTAATTTAAATAGTAAATTATTTTATTCTTGCAGGAAATATTGAAACTCCTAAAAACTACAAATGAAGGGAAATCGTTATTGTCAACATTTCATCAAAGTGGTTTGTTAGATAGTGCAGGTCGTAGGCGTTTGTGTCATTTAATAATAAATAGAGAACTCAGAGATGATGTCCAAAGACGTATTTCATCGTCACGTTTACATAACCTTGCGTACCAAATCACAAAAGTTTTTCAAAATGAACGAGCATCAACTTATTTTATTCCATACATTTCTTACGGACCGGGCTTAAAAAGAGCAGCCAAAGGAAAGCTTCTCGATTGTTTGAATAATAAAAGAAGAGAATACAGAAAAGCTGGTTTGATAAGTTCATCGCGACGAAGTTCAACATCTTCTGAATCATCTTTTAATTCTATACCATAACCGGAAGGCCTTGTACAATTGACTGAAGAAGAAGGAAATTATATAGAATCTGTTGTGGAGGAAAATCTCAATTGGCTAAGAAACTCAAGTGAACCATGGGATTTAGTAGAAATAAAATGGAATTTGACTTCCAGCTATCGCTAAAAAGAATGATGTCACAAGATGGTCCTTCAATAGCAGAGTACATGACTGAGTTTCCATACTTGAAAAAACCTGCAGGATATCTCCTTATGAGTGCATGTCATATTATTAATAATTTTTAACTTATATCTAATTACTCAATCAATTTTTAAAATTTTATTATTTATTCTTCAGATTTTGAAAGACTTTAACGTTGCTTATCCAAAATCAGTTGACAAACTTTATCAGAACCTACCAATATACAGAAAGAAGATTATCGATCTAACATTGACTAGAACTAAGAAAACTAAAGATTCCACTGTGCATCAAATTTTAAATGAATACCTACAATACAACACTGTCGGTTAGTTAAAATATATTTTGCTTAACAATTACTTAATAAATATTTTTATGAATCAAACAATATCTCAAAAAAATAACAACCCTTGACTAACATGATTTTATTAACAAATACATGGTACTTCTTCATTAAATAATTTTATCAAATACATAATACTTATAATTTATACTACTAATATTTTGTATTCCTAAAGTTAATATTCAATTGGTACATATTTAGTGTTTACTGTATGTAATGGAATTAAAAAAAAAAAAAAAAAAAAAAAAATATGTAAACGATGTTATATTTAGTCAACTAAGTCTTTGTTTATCTTAAATACAGTATTTATATAGAGTATTTTTGTTTGTTTATATTACAATATTTGTTATTTATTTATTTTTATTTTTTTTGTGTTTTTCGAATTAAATTACTAGAAAATGATGTTTATTGTTACTCCCTGCACCACCACAAGCTTAGCTTAAAGGTGTAGGTAATTTTTTTATTATTTCTAAATACTTTGTATAATTTGTGTTTTTCAAATAATAAAAAAAAATCTTTCAATTCAAAAAAAAAAAATTCAAATTATTATGTTAAAATTAAAAATTATAATAAGTACTTAATTTATTATTATTTTTTTTTTTTTAGATGAAGAAACATCGAATATAGTTTGTTTTGTTTGGTCTTCCTCGTTGGAAATTCAGTAGTTAGAGGAAAAAAGTCTACAAGTCAATGGAAACCATCAAAGTTAGAAGCTAGAGATGGATTTATCACCAAAGTATCAAGTGACGCAGAAGTCCAGAAAACCATTGGAAGAAGGAGAGAAAAGTTTGACAATATATTTCTTTCAGTGTACCTACTATGAATTTGTTCAATATATTAAAAATGTAAACAATTACTTAATTTTAATTTTATTTATTTATAATAATTAATAACCTTTTTCATTGAGACCTATACCTATGTCTTTAACAGTAGCCAGCTAGGGCTTTAATGATATTTTATGAATATCCCGTTTTATGTTACAATATTTATCATAGAGTTTTCCTCTATTTGGACTAATACTGTTTCCTTCTTTTGCATATCCAATGAAATATGTATACTGTGTTTCACAAGGAATCAATTCTTCCATACCAATAAAATTATATTTACAATTATACAAAATATATTATTAAAAATTATGCCTGGACTAGAAATTATATGAACTAACCTTTTGCAAGCATTATAAATCTTGACCTAATTTTTTTAGAATTGTCATTTTGTAAAAGTTCGTCTTTAATTATAACTGAGCATAACTTGTTTCTCATAGACTCATTTAAGCTCCCGACTGAATTATTATAGTCTAAGACCATCTGACCGTCATGGAGTTTTAATAATTTGGCTTTTATAGATACCTCAACTTTATCATAGGTTTCATATGGTGTTTCTAACAAAATTATTCAAAATAAACATGAATAAAAACATTGTATTATTTAATATGATAATATTGTACTTGATCCTAAACTCTATTTTTGCAAATTCAAGAATTTCTAGGTTATTGTTTTGTGATCTTACATTTCAATCAAATTCATCAACAAAAAGAAATTCAGCATTTGATATATCTATTTCGCTCTTATCATTAGTACCGATAGCAGTATCTTCATATTTACCAGGAGCAAACAGTACCACAACATAATTTAACTTGAACAAAATAAATATTTGCATCAAACATTTAACAGCCTAAACACCATTAAGATATTGTTATGTTATTAAATATTTAATATCGTACCTTTTCATTATTATTTAAAACTTTTAATATTTTAGTTCACTCGTAAATTTTGAACTTTGTCCAATTTTAGGAACAAGTTCCTTTACCATATCTATTTCTTCTTCTATAACATACATAATATTAATATAATAACATGTTGTTTAAACAACAATTTATTAAGTTAAGTGATAAATTAAAAATATTTAATAATACATAATATGTCCTATACATTATAGCTGGCACGTATCTGGGACCTCATCTTGGGGGGGGAGTCATTTTTTTAGGAATACCTAGTCCAAATCCTCTATAATACATTTAAGCCGGTGTGCTCTTACATTAAAAATAATTTGCTGTGCCTAATAATACATTTATTAAACAACTGTAATTTAAATAGTTAAGAAATTATCGTTTAATAATTTATAATAGTATATAAATAATATGTCATAATGAATTTATTACATCTGTCATTTTCTACAATAAGAGATCAGCGTGTCTCCTTTTCATTTTAGCAAACCTTTGTATAATATCTTGAGTGTCAACTTCTATTTCTCTGTGTATATTCAATAATGCTAATCCAGATAGCCGATTTTGTCCCATTTTTGAACGCAACCAAGTTTTCAATCTACAGAATATGCAAGCATGTAGCAAACATTTAAATCATACAAGCAGCGTGCACAAGCTGATGCAATTATGATAGAAAACAAGCAAATTTAAAAACTACCTTCTTAATGTTGAAAATGATCTTTCAGCTGAAGCAACGCTAATGGGCAAACATGCAATTATTAAAAGTAGCCTCTTAATATTGGGATATATAACTTCACAGCAAATGTCAGCGGATGTAATAGCATCTAAACTTTTAATCTCATATTTCCCTAAAACAAAAAAATGCATTTTTTTTATTGGTAATACATACATTGTTGAATGAAAGTAAGTTGATAAACATTTTATTCACCTTCATTTTTTTCCCTTTTCCACTTTGATTTCCAGAGAGATAGCTCTGACTTGAGTTCTAGTTCACTCACATTACAATCTTGAAAAGAAAAATATTTAATGAATAGTTTGACTAACTCATTTTCAACCGCCTCAATAATATTTCTTGGCATTAATTTTGATTTTGACGTAGATATACTTCAAATATTAAGTTGAATTCTTCAGAGCAATTTGTTCTTTTATTTTCCAAGTTATCAATGACATCATGT
This sequence comes from Acyrthosiphon pisum, assembly GCF_005508785.2. Taxonomy (NCBI): domain Eukaryota; kingdom Metazoa; phylum Arthropoda; class Insecta; order Hemiptera; family Aphididae; genus Acyrthosiphon; species Acyrthosiphon pisum. Next base: position 40,296,215 of record NC_042493.1, on the reverse strand, counting down.
ATAATTTCTGTAGAATTACTTATATCCGAGTTGACATTTTGTAAAATTTTACTTACACTAACACTTAATAATGAGGCAAGTGTAAATAATGATATTATAAATTCTCAAGCACATTAAGCAGTTAATAGTGTTTTAGCTTTTGATGAAGTCTTGTTCATGCCATGATGAAATAGAAGTTAAGGCTTCTAAAATATATGTTAATGATGACTGAAAAATTATAATGCTGTCATGTCGTTCAATCCATCGGGTTTCACATAGACTTTTGAGTCGTGGATTTCCCTTTAGAACTGTAAGTAAAACATAATGTCGTTTGGACGACATATTGAAAAATGAAATAACTTTTTTTATTAGCCCAACACTATTTCGAAGAGCTTGAACACTTGACGATTTTGAAATTGATAAATTTAGGGAATGGTTTGAGCAAGGAGAATAAACGGCATGAATTACATAAGACTGGATAAATTGAACTGCACCGCGCAGGGTGGATGTCATTACAGAACAACCATCTGTAGCAATTCCAACACAATTTAAGCAATCTAAATTTAACTCTTTAATTATGGATACTACTGTTTTTCCTAAAATTTCACCTGTCAATTTTGGTTCTAATATAGTTGAGTTTATATCCACAACTTCATCATCTTTACTTTCATTATTGCATTGATCTTTATCATTATTTGAGGAAAAAGCATGTTTATGACAGTCAATGAATGCTATAAAATTCTCTTTTATAATACCCTTATGAACGTACCTTAAAATGAGACTCATCTGTGAAGTATGACTGATGTCTGTGGTCTCATCAAAAATGATGCTAAAGTATTTATTTTCTTTAACTTCGTCAATAATTTTATTCATAATAAAATGTTTACAGCATGTAATTAAATAATTTTGAATTATTGGGCTAATATAAGTTGCTCTTGCGTTTAATGATTTTAAATGGTCTTCAAGCACTTTATCTCCAGATAATACTCTATACTTTAATAGTTCACGAAAATTACCTTGGTTAGTAATTATAGACTTTGGGATTGTAAGTGTACTATCTTCATTGTTGAAAAGTTTTCCAGAATCAAAATTTCCTCTCAGGGGGATATTTTGTCGACCAAGAAAAATTATGCTCTCTACAATTGGTTTCAATCTCTCTCGATTTTTTTCAAAACAGTTTTTTTTCTATGTGTGAGTGCCATATTGATAACTTCTTTTTGAGGATTTTTGTGATTGAGCAAAAAATAATCTGTGGTAGTAACTGCGTTTATGTGATATTTATGGCTGTTGTGATCCGCTAAATCACCTAATTGCCCTGAGATTTTGGAATATTTGTTTAAAGGTGTAGCTACAAATTTTTGTAGTACTGTACTATTGCATTTTCCTCCTTTATCAGCAAATAGAACACAATACTTACAAAATAACCCTCTTTTTTTATTAGAATACATTAGCCAACTATATTTTTCAAAATATGATCTGTTTAGATACCTCTTTCCTTCTTTATTTTTCTTTTTATGTAAACTGAATGGGTATACAAAATCCTTCCCAGGCAAGTTGGACAGCTCTAATAGTTTAGCTTTGTTGTAATCTGATATATATGCATTAGTTTCCTTTAAATAATCACCAATATCTTCACTAAATTCAGTACTATTGCCTTCTACATGATGTTGGACGTGGTCATTATCAATCTCCTTTGGTCCTCCTAATTTATGAATATATGTTTTTAATTTTAACCTGACATTTATTATTTAATATTTATATACACAATTTGCATTCATCTATATTTTGAATGTAGTTATTTAAAAAATTATTGTTACCATCTAAAGGCTTCTCCTGTGATGTACTACTACAAGTATTAGTTGAATTTAAATCTGACAGTAAAAAAGCATTTGAATTTACACTATAATGTGGCTCCGGGTCATTATCAATCTTTGATCGTTTTTCTGAAGAAATAAATTATAATTATTAATTATCCATTAGACATTAGTTTAATTAAGTAAATAATATTGTTCTTACCTCCTGTCCTTTCTGAATGAGTTTTATTCTGTAACCCTTGTGTTAGCATAGTTTTTTGTCCACTCGACTTTGCTCATTATAAGATAATAATAATATTAAATAATGACAAAATTATTGACAAATATTGATATAACTGCTATAATATTTGTCAAATGTCAATTGTCATGTCAAGAACTCAATTGTAATAATTACTTCAGAAATTTTTTTCGAAAAACGTTTATCTTTTCGTCGAAAAATGTAATGGATAATATTTTAACCGTGATAAGAATATACAGAAGAATATTCTTATCTATCTCAGTGTAAATCATTATCACGATTTTACTGATACCATGATAGAAATAACTAGGTATGACGGGGGGCTGTAAAACACAGGAAAATAATGCACTGGAACATAATTTGCAGGAATAATAAATACAGGAAAGGTATTGTAAGGAATTGTAATAAACAGGAAAGTTATTATCAGGAAAGATATTTAACAGAAAAATAAAATCGGGAAGTAAAACCATTTGAACATAATTTATTGGAATTATAAATACAGGAAAGGTGTTATAAGGAATGATAATAAACAGGAAAGTTATTATGAGGAAATATATTTCACGGGAAAATAAATATTTGGAAATTGAATACTAGGAATGATTAATACATGAATAGCGTTGTAAGGAATAATAACACACGGAATATTATATTCAGGAAAAATAATTTCGGGAAAATTAAAACCAGTGTACAGGAATGATATTTTACGTGTAATATGTTATTTGGAAAATATTATTTAGTAGGAAATATCAAATAAGAAAATAAAACTTACAGACTATACCTAGGTACTTATTAATATAAAGACATTTTATTTTTAAGATACAGTGACGTAACATAGGGGGTTTTGGGTGTTGAACCTCCCTCCTTTGTATTTTGTTCACTAGGTATACAAATTAATACAATTTTTAAAAATATTTTGATGTATGTTATGTGACCCTAGATCATTTCCAGATCAAAATAGTAGCGAGGGCCACATTTCGTCCAAGACTGAAATAGCTAGTCTTGTAAAAAATACTTTTGAAAAATTATTAAGATACTAATACTAGTATTCGAATAAAAAACTAAAAAGTATTAGAAATACTTTTAAAATACTATTGTAAAAATGTATTTTACGGATACCTACTCACAAAGTATTTGAATACAAATACAAGTATTTTTTTTAGTTTTATGCTATATGTAATACGATGTATATTGTACACCAGCATAAGTACCTATTATGTTACTACTTTCCATAGATTTTAACAATTACTATAACTTGTCTGATTATTTAGAGGTAAATACATGTTCACATATCCTATTCTGCACTCAAATATATTCCATCTAATATTGATTACATTTTAATGAAAAAATTTAAAAAAAGTGGTATTAACTTACTTTTAATATGGAACTATTTTAAAATTATTAGATTTTCAGTTTTCTTAAAAAATTTCAATACAGAAAGTCAGAAACTATATAAAATTTGATGTGCTATTTTTTAAGGTCTAAACATTGTTATTAAGTACCTACTTTTACTATACAAAAACATAATATTTGTTTTCAACAAAAACAATATTATTTTTATTGATGTCAATTTTTGAAAAATAATAAAACAAAATTAATAAAACGGACTTTATGGTATTTTAATACAAGTATTTAAATTTTGGTAAAAATACTTTTAAAAAGTATTCAAAATACTTAAAAAATACATGAAAAAAATTGTATTTAGAATACCATATAAATACTTCAAAAAGTATTTAAATACAAGTATTCAAATACTTGTATTCGAATACTTTACAAGACTGGAAATTGCCTTCCCGCACGAACCACACATACTATTTTTTGTCACGCCTCTGCATTCATCGATCACGGCAAAGGTATAATGCTGGGACAATGCAACAACTAGACCATAAGGTTAGGTTTTTGATATAATACGAATTTGAAATACCTATCTAAAAACCTAAATCCTTAATTAAAAGTCCTATATCTTTATGAAACTTTCAAGGATCGAAGTAGAAGCGTGCCTAGATCATTTGCCATCTGGTAAAAGTTGTTGAACTCAATTGTTAAGGGAGTAAATGTTGTGTTCAAAATTTGAATTTTTCAAAATACAAATTGGCAAGAAATTGTGTTTTGCCAATTTCTCAAACTTACAATAGAGACGTGGCTTTTTTTAGAACAGAAATTTGATCTCGAGGTGTCACTGAGTTGAACCTCGAAGATTTCAAGACGATACAACCAACATTGAATAATCTAGTACTTCAAAATGTACATCCAGCCGTTCTAATTTTGTGTCGTTAGCTCAAATAAATATATTAGAGTAAATTGACCTTTTATTCTATAGGTTTTAATATTTTATTCTTATATACATATCGATTTACATTAATGAATTGTGAGCTACACGCCGACTAAAATAAATGCGAAAAAAAAGTTCAAAATAATTATTACTTAAAACATTAAACAGACGTAGGTCGTAGGTAAACCTTAAGGAAACGTCTGGTTATACGAATAATCACATATTGCGTTTTTCAACTTTTTGCTTCTCCGATTACGGGCGAAATAATGGTCGTACGTACTTCAACCATAGAGCCTTTTTGAATCCTGGTACCTACACCAAAAGACCAGAATCTCGAGTTTTGTAGTGATCTAACGAAAACCCAAAATCCAAAATACACTTGACTATGTAATTTTCTAAGTACAAAAAGCACTCAAAAAATCATAACTCCCGAACCAACAGTCGGATAACCTCGACCTCGGTACCCATCGATACGGCGCAAAGTCCTCTATAACGTCCGACTAAAAAAACGGGTCGCCGCTCCCAAAATCTAAGTGTTCGTACTGAAAACGCCGAAAAACACATATTTTAAAATTTCGAAGCCCCAAAAGACGGAGAAAAACGGCTCCTATGGTTTCGATACATGACGCCGAATTTGATCACCGACCTCCAAACTATACAAATCTCGAGTTTCAAAAACGTCATATATAAACTAAACTTTTTCCAAAATACGCCTAGGGGGGGGATTCGAGGATTTTTTACTATCGTGTGCAGTATACAAATTACAAATTTAAACAGTTCACCTCAAATTTTTGTAAGTCATACATAAATTATGGCTATTAACCTGCTTGTGTATTCTGTAAATTTCATGTTGTACAACATCAGATGATAGGAACTAGGTACCTACTTCAAAAGTTCAAAGTATGCATTATTTGTAGTAATTCAAGTATATACTACCTAAAAAAAATCTGCGTTTTCCTACAGAATTTAGTTATAAATTATAATGGTATATTGCTGGTAAAAAATATATCTTAATATCACAAATGGTCAAATATGCACTTATAAATTAAATATGATCAAATATGTAAAATATGCAGCAATACATTATGATTATAAACTCATATTGCTATGAAACAAATTTCTATAATACTCAACTATGTTTTGAATGATTATTGAACTCCTAGAAGTCCCTAGCCCTAGACTCATTACGAATTATGATAGCGAAAGTCATAATATGAGACTAATTATAGTAAGTTATATTTTCAATAATTTGTACAAAAATAAACATTCATTTTATTTTTAATTTACTTATGAAACACATTACACAACCGTCACAACCATTCCTCCTGGGTATGTGATCATTTCTTCGGGGTTTCTGTGTCATCGTATTCAAATTCTTATTGTGAATTTTGTGTTTTAAATAATTCTTTTCCATTATTTTGACAATGGCAAATAAAGAAAATAATCTAAAACGGAAACGGTCATCTAAAAAAAAAATCTCAAATTCTCTGGTACTACGAAGGTACAAAAAAATAAAGTAAGTACCTATTAATATAAATAATATTAGAAATTTAAATACTTTATTTGTCTGTTTAAACGTTTATAGTAAATTAAAATAAAATAATAATATTTTGGGCTCTACGCCTCTACCCATTCAATAATTAAATCAAAATAATTCTATTATCCCTTACAAAAAACAATTCTGTTGGGGTGGATTAACACCTCCGCCACTACAGATGCCAATATATATAACTATATTAACTTATTATAATTAGCAGTAGACACTCTTGTTTTCATAAAAATAATACCTTGGAAATAAATAATTTTGTTTTTAGTACCCCCCAGGAAAATGTGGAAAATGTGCACTGACGGCGACGATCTGTCAGCCTAAGATATTTTATATTGGGTATATTATTTACGTTTTTATATCTTCTATTTTTAAATTAGGACAGGTTGTTGATTGCATACTGCAGGTTAAAATAACATAAAAATATTATGAAAATCTCATTGTCAATAATTCAGTATTGAAATACGTACTTCAAATTTATATAAAAAAAATGTCCGAATATGTATTTTATATATACATATTTTAATTAAAGTCAGAACAACTTATGTGAATTCGTGAACCGTACCTAGTAAACTATCAAGTACATTGACTGTTCATAAACATTTATAAAAAAATTGAATACTTCAAAATACCTATATAAATTATAGCTTATAAATAAAGGAAATATTTTGAAAAATATATACTTTGTAAAGAGAATATTTACTAATTGACCCTCAGTTCATTAAACGTATGTTGAAAAATGATATAATTGAACCTCCACATATCATACAAAATATTGAAGAATTCAAAAAAAAGAAATCAATAATTAATCAATACTAAATTCTAAAATTCAAATCTATATTATCTTTATCTATTTCGTTAATAATAAAAATAAATTAAATTATTTCTAATAAATTACGCTGTATTTATTTATTTTATTTAGATATTATAAAACTATATTTTACTATAGCCTATAGGTAGGTATTAGGTATATTTCAATAAGTAATAATGCAATAAATACAAATCAAGCTATGTTATAATAAAGTTTATACGATCTTTATATTGGTACAATGGTACATATATTTAGATAAGCAGTGACTTAAATTATAATCGTTAGTTTATAGGTACGTGCGGAGATTTAAAATATTACGGCAGTAATTAAGCGAATGAATTTTATAATGACGCGAAAGGTACGAACGTTCATACAAAAATAAACGGCGTTCCAGAACGAAACTCGTCGGCTGGCCGCCGACTACGAGGAATGGGCGTGACTTAAACGCTGCGTGCATGCGGATCGCGAAAACACTTAACAGCGCATTCTCTTAGCCGTTTTATACGTTTCACTTTGAGTATCACGTCCTCTTAACCCGTCGTGGTCCGTGTTCTAAATAGACTGATGATTAGTCTGCGGCTGGGTTTTCCTTATCACTGGTAAATTAAAAATAGACATATTCCGATTGTATTATTTGAACGTAAACAACGTCACCGTCATTTACATCGCATTTCGTCAACAGACTCTTAACCGTAAACTCTGCTATCGTCAATTTAATTATTTTACATCAAAATGAATAATATCCCACACGAAGGTTTTAATTATAAAATTAATGGCGGAGAAAAAAAAGGCATTCGGTAAGTTTATTATACCATATAAATCACCGTAGTACCGAATACTGAGAAATGAACACACACAGGACTTGACAAATTTTATAAATTACAGCTTATATAATATTATTATATTAAAGAT
>NC_042493.1:40286873-40288596 GCF_005508785.2 Acyrthosiphon pisum | reverse complement strand
CCCCCCCCCCCTCAAATACGTGCCTGCATTATAGTAAAAGATACTTTAAACAATTGTACTTAAATACAGATATAAACACATCCATTCAGAAAGTATTAAAAATATATTTTAAAATTTTAAATACCTTTAAGAAAAAGTATTTAAGAACAAATACAAATATTTGCCATGTATTTAAAAAATTTTTATTTTACTTAATAAAAGTCAATTTGCAAAATTAATTTTGTAATTACTAATTTAAAATAGTGTTATGTTACATTCAACTACCTAGGTATATTAGAACTTTTTGTACCTTCATAAATTTATACTGAAAATGAAAATTAATAAAAAAAATAAATATAATAACAAGTTATTATCAAAGCAAATCATATCATATCATACATGACGACAACTACGTCATCATCTTCATCGTCAACAAAACGGTCTTGTTTCCTGCAAAATCTTAATATTCACGTAGTCACCTGAGCTACCAGAATATTACACTGACTACTCAGACCTACGAGAATATTCCAATACACCACTTGCCGATAATTATGCACATTGCACTGAAAACCGAAATGAACTATGTTCTACGTTTAAAATGACATAACATGGTTTTCACCCATATTTATTTAAATTATTTTATTATTCGTTTTCCTCTTGTCTATTTTCTGAAACATAACCATTATTATTATATGTCTATTATATGTCTATACATTATATATTAATTCTATTATTAATTTACCCTTATTGTTTGCTTATTGCTTATTTTATATTTATTACATAGTATTAATTTGTTTTTTATTTAATTAATTTTAATATAGTAAATAATTCGTTATGACTAGTAACTACTCTTAATATTTTTTGTTTATTCTATTTATCTTGGTGACGGTGGTGCAGTGAATAATGTCTCTTCGAATCCTCTTACGTAATCGCTTCTGTTTGGTGTTTTATATCTAACTATTCTTCCTGGCATATCTCTTATTTGCCCGTTACTAATATATTTGCATTTTATTAATATATATATATTGCTATTATGAGTATGAGAGATAGTGCTGCTAGTAATATTGTTACATATAATAGATTACTATGTATAAATTGGTGTTTTTGATTTTGTTCTCTTGAAAGTTCTTGGTCAATCATTTCTTGTATCTCGTCTACAGATTTGGATGTGTCTCGTAAATCTGTTAAATGCATAGTTGGTTTGCTTTCCCATTTTTTATTTGCTTCAAATTTGTGTATATGTTCAGGTATTTTTTCCAAAATATTTTTCATGTTAGTTAAAGGTATGAAGTCCTTATTTTTATTATTCGTAATATCTTCTGTGGCGATTAATACCGCATCTCTTGCGAATACTTGGCAATTGTTGTCTCCAGTGGCGTGGCAAAGGGGGTATAGAGGAGCGGCCGCTCCTCCAAAATTTGGGTGGGTGGGTGGGTGGGTATTTGGTAATAGCATCATTTTTAGCATATAATATACTGTACACAATATCCTATAGAATTAATGAAGTACTAATGTAAAACAAGGGTGGCAAATGGGTACCGCTCTCCTGTTCATTAGATGTTAAATGGGTCATTGTAATGGAAGTGTTAAATGTTAATTCAATGATATAAAAATCATTGTACACCAAAACCGAAACTGAACGACGACGGTATGCCTATATGTATATTTTATAATATTTCTATTAAAGTCATTTATACTAACAGTATGTTAAATTTACTTTGTCAAAAACATTTAATTTGTTGTA
>NC_042493.1:40286583-40286773 GCF_005508785.2 Acyrthosiphon pisum | reverse complement strand
GAGCAAAAAAAATACATCGAATGAGCCTACTCTATAGTGGTTCTAGCTACAACCATCCTTAAGTTATTTAAATATTTCTTTTAGCCGTCTCCACATTTTCTGGATGCCGTATCCGCCTTTTTGACAATTCAATTAAAAGGCATAAAATAAATCGGACGTATGCCCCATTGAACGTATCAGCCATTTCTGA
>NC_042493.1:40275127-40286533 GCF_005508785.2 Acyrthosiphon pisum | reverse complement strand
TATTTCTATATTTTTTTAAATCTATATATATAAAAATGGAGACAAAAATGTATAACGATTCATCAATCGAGAACCGGCTGGTCCCGATTTGGCTCAAATTTTTTTTAAGATGTTCGTAACTGCCCAGGAGAAGGTTTTTACGAAATAAAATTTTAGGAAAATCCACCGGAAAGGTAGGAAATCTCTAAATCTGTATGTTAAAAATACAACAGTGGCACAACAGTGTATTATATTATATTGGTTGCTATTGGTTAATCGGGCATGTTTGTTGATTTCATATAAAATAAAAATGAATCGCAGAATGTGTTGCTAAGCGCAATAATTCTACTGTACGTGTGTTGTGACTGAACTCCTCCTAAATGGTTAGACCGATTTGAATGAATTTTTTTGTATGCGTTTGCGTTTATTCATCTGATTTTAGTACGGTTAAGTTAGGTTAGGATTTTGTATTAATTGATTATATCAATCCACCATAGGTAGAATACGAAAAACTTGGTATAACTTTGATACTGTAGAGTTAAATCATACACTAACGTGCATACAGCACGGGGTCCACGATCTACCGCAGGTAATCGCCTACCTGATAATGTACTGCTGCGAATCAGAATTTTTATTCCGGGCAACGGAAAAGTTAAGATTAATTTTGAAACCATACAACGAATATTAAATAACGAATTCAACAAAGTTTGAGTCACATATAGTTGGTACACTTAATGGGCAACGAAGTGCACGGGTTCAGCTAGTTTTACATAAATATGAATTTTGGAAATGTTGAATTTTTTTTATTTATTTAAATAATTCTATGTTATGAAAAATAAAATAAATAATGACATACATTTTCTTCCTGTCGTGAAGTATTATAGTCAATACATGTACCCAGGACGTCCTTTTTCCCTTTGGTTGATTAAAAATTGTTTATCTTCTTCTATACTTATTAATTTTAAAGCATCAATGTGAGCTATATCAAACAAATTATCGAATTTGTCTGTAAATAGCTCTTCAATTTGCTTGTTTTACTGTTGTTCTTCCACCGTATTTTTGCAAAAGTCTCCACTCCTCATACAAATCTATTACTTTATTAACACAATGTTTCTCGTCACGAGTAGGAATACGAGTTTTTTTCCCAAAAAACCATCACCTCACGAATCACTAACCGAGCACTATCCCGCACGCTTAACTTAACACTAATATTAAAAAAACAGTGTTTTTAAACTTGTACATTTTATGGAAATTTACTGCCTGTTACTTCGTTTGCATAATCTTTAATTAAATTTATTTTACCACGTGCAACTTTAAGACATTATTTAACCTTTTAAAAAAAATTAAGCATACGAATTTAATATTAATTTAGTAGATCACACAAAATTACACAACAAAAATACGCTTATGCTTAATGCCAATAGGCGTGCGCAGACTTTGACCGCAGGGGGGCTCGTTTCAAAGATTCAAAAAAAAAATTTTCGAAGATTTTTGTACAAATGAATACTGGTATAATTAAATATTCAATTGTTAATTTTATAAAGTATTTATTTAATTCAATAGGTATACAAATATAAAATTAATACAAATAAAGTATAAAGGTATTAAAATACATAAAAATAATAATAATACACAATTATAATAAAAATAAATAATAATAATAATTTGAAACTGGAACAGCATAGTCATACCTAAAAAAAATTAGCATAACTTATACAATTTATATATAAGAAAACCTTATTCACATAGCTATTTACAATTCCATCCTTCTGTCCGCGGGAGTAAGGTTTTTGAATGTATCAATTACATCATCAATTTTTATATTATAAGCAAGTTCTTGTTCAATGAATATAGTAAGCAGACTATCCAATCATTCCTGTGTCATGGTACTGCGTAACTTGGTTTTCACAATACTGAGCTTGGAAAATGACCGTTCGCAAGAACAGCTCGTTACTGGTATAACCATGAATGTTTTCAATGCTTTAAAAACATTACAAAATATAGGTAGTTTCCCTTCCGTAGTTGGATTGTGTAAGCCAATTTATCCAATCGCCGCATTTGTTCTTCTCGCCTTTCGGTATATTTTCTGTATGTTTAAGAAGATTAATTTCTGTTTTCAACATCTCAGAGTTTAAATCAAATGCTGCGGACAAAACCGTAATGTTATTGCTATTTATATTTAAAATTAATAAATTTCCTATGCTTCTAATCATATTTATTGTTTTTTGGTTAAATCTAATATTAATTCCACTAATCATATGATCCAATGTCGAATAGTATACAGAAACCTTCATTTCTTCTTCTTTTGAAGACATATAGTACTGTGTACTACTTGAACAGTCAATTTTGGTGGACACTTTTCTTTTTTTCTGTTGTGGAATTTCAATATCATAATTTTTACACATTTGAAGTTTTATGATAAATATCTGTAAAATCTTCTTCAGTGTTTCTCATAGAAACAAGGCATTTTTTTTTTTAATGACTCAATGATTTCTACAACCGTTAATAAGTTTATGTCGGATGACTGTAAAAAAGCACTTGTTTTTAATATTGAAGAAAGAATAGGATCTAACATCAACATGGCAAAGATAAATTCAAACGTTTTTATCTGATGAAAACAATCTCTTCAATTGCAGCTAATATTGAGGAATAATTTTCTTTTATTGCACTAATGGCTTCTGAGCGGCAAGCCCATCTTGTGGTAGAAATTGATTTTAAAGTTTTTAACTTTGTATTTGTTGGCAATTTTTTCCAATACTGCTTGCCGAGTACAGCTGCCTCCAATGAAATTATAAATTAGTTGTATGTTACCGGAGAAATCAAAAGTGACTATATTATGTCTCCCAATAGAATCTACTAGAAGAATATTTACAGACAGTTAGACAGTGTCCATAACAATGAACAAAAAATGAATTGTTATTTTTTTCTTTAAACTTTGCTTGCACTCCTACAGTACTCCCAGACATCGTTGATGCTCCATCAAAACAAATTGACACCACATTTTCCAATTTAATTCCATATTACATACTCATTTTATCAAAAATACTTTGAGCATCAACCGATGTCATTCGTTTTAAACATAAAAATAGTTCAATAGGACAATTTTTGGTTTCATCAAAGTAGCGTAAAACAATAGACAATTGCTCATGACCAATGTCACTTGTCGCATCAGCTATTAAAGACATTTTTCTATCTGTTATTATATCTTGTAGCTGTTTTCTAATTACTAAATTAATTGATGAAATCAAATCATTTTGAATGCGGTTACTTGTGTACAAACAATTTTTTGGTCCAGAAATGAAATGTTCATTAAAAAATGAATCATATTTTCTTAGAAGACTAACAATATCAAGAAAAAGAAAATAAATTCCTTGTTTGGCCAAGTAAAATGCTATATCTATTAAATGTTTTAAATAATTTCGATTTTTTGTTATTTGTTGCTGATGGTGAGAACTCATTTGTGGTACTACAGAACCATTTTTTTTTACTAGAATAAAACTCCTTTATTCTTGAAAGACAAACTAAACAGCTTGTAGCAGAAAAATGGGATTTCAATCTACAAGAGAGCTGTGAATACATTTAAATATTATAAAACTTGTTTTATATAATCTGTGGTGTTATTATTAATACAATTGATTTAATAAAGTAACTTTTCACTTAAAGCATTTTTCTAATTAGGTATTGAACCCAATTTTTGTAAACGTATCTTCAGCATTTCCAGATTCATTGGAAAACATGCGGAAAACGAAGCAAAAAACAGAATCTTTATACTATACTCAAGCCATTCAAAATCCTTATAAAAGCCAGCTGAGAATGAGCTGGTTGTGAACCAATTTCCTTTTTAGGAAAATTCTAAATAAGTAGTATGAAAAGCAATAAGAATAGAACAACTAACCATCTAAATTAAGCTAAAAAAATTACTTGCATGTGGTATTAAAATTGAAACTAACAATATAATGCCAATATGTACTGAGTATAATTATAAATAATAATATATTACATACTTTTAAAATAGGTCTTTTAGGCCCTGAGTCAAAATCAACAAGATCTAAATCTAAATCTAAATCATTAACTTGATTAGAAATAACAAGAAGTCCAGGGTTATCGACATCTTCTTCATATTTTAAATCGAGTGAATCGACGAAAACGTGCCCTGTAGTACTAGCAGTAGGAATATTAGGAACGCTCGAGTTTTATTTTTTAGTATTAAAAATGCTAAACATTGTATTAATTATATTATATAACAGTTTATTATGATATACATAATACGAATTAAAAACACGTTATAATCAAAACTCGCAGTCTACTGAATACAATAGTAAATACATACCATAGACATTAGACATACATATACAGTCTATTCCACGAGAGAATAATCAGTCTGCCAACCTATTCTCATCAGTACCATGCATCCCATACCAACTACCTGGTGTTAACGTGATAATGTGGTTCTCGGTGCACCAATCAAATCATTCGTGATACACGAAAAGTGATTATTCTCTCGTTATAACCACGGACTAAGATAGTATGGACTGGTATCGACATGGTTGGGGGGTAGTAGAGGAACGGTCCTCAAATGTTTCGACACCGCCACTCCACCGTCCTAATAGGCCGCCGAAAGGTACAACTAGGGGTAAAAGCGCTCCTAGTGTCAAATAAAGTTAATAGATATTGTATATTTACATAATATATTACAATTTTGCGTAATCAGTTAGTAATGAGTACATTATAAATTATAATATTATTTTTGCAGTATATTATTAATATTTATTATTTTGAAAATTTGATTTTTTATGTTTTCTAATTCTAATTATTGTATTTATATAACACACTCTATATATGGCGCTTTTACCCCTAGTTGTACCTTACTGCGGCTTTAGAAACATTTTAGGGCCACTGATAAGGTAGTCGATAGCAGTCCATACTATCTTAGTCCGTGGTTATAACCGTTAATCGTGAAAATCGTACGTATTTTTACAAAATATACGATAATAGTGATATTACAATAAAATTAACCGGATAACGCCATATACCAACGTCTTAAAAATTAAAACTAATAAATTTAACAACACATTACTAATTATATATCGGATTCAGAAATTACATAACGTTCAAAAACTGAGTGGGCTATAGACAAACTGGGTGGACTAAGCCCACCCAAGCCCCCCTAGTTACACCCATGATTGTGTAAGTTCTCGTTTGATAATTTTTGATGGTTTTTCAACAACACTGTCTACTGCTTTTCTTTTACAATAATTACTTATTTTTTGCCTATTTTAAGTAGTTTCTTCCTCATGTGTATGGTCAAAACACGTATTTTTATTTTCCACTAATTTTTCATTCTCTATGTAACATTTAGAACGGCACTTATTGTTTACACACATCCACGTACATATATTTGTTTTTGCGGTATGTTTCTTATAAAATTTATAATTATTATGGACCAAAAGAATTTTTCCCTTTTCACTTAGCATGTAAGAAATAATTACGTCCATTTTTTATAAATTATTATGTACCTAAACTGTTTGCTCTAGGTTAATCTGTTACTAACAAACGAGCACTGAAATCAATAAAATGGACTGTCCGTACTATTTCATATTATCATAGCCAATAGGTAAAAAAGATAACTCTAGATAGAATGTAATGCATTAAATTTTATCGCCGTGTGAAATTATTTTTACAGATATCGATTTTGTTTCTTAACTAAACACAGGGGCGGATAGGGCTATTTTATGTTACCGGGAAATTAATTCAAGGGGGCCCCAAACGGAAGGGCCCAAAAATTTTTTACTCGCTTCGCTCGCAGTACAATAACTAATCAAATTTTGTCATTTTGTGTACACTGTTTGAGGATGTAAAAAAAAATAATAGTATGCTGCAATTCTGGCAACATTTTTTATTAGGTAGAAATTAATATATAAATTTTTTTTTAATATTTCACTGTGCAGCCACCTTATAAATTATATCATTAGGGTTAATTTCAGTTAACATTTCTTTTTCAACACACATTAACATAAAACTTTCTAAATTTTCTTGTGACATTGAATTTCTTAAATAATTTTTAACATACTTAAGTTTTGAAAAACTACGTTCACATCCTACTTGAGTGATTGAAAACGTAAGTAACAATTTATATGCAAAATACAGGCCTGGGTAAGCATTACTAAATAAATTATAATTAACTATTAGGTACGCTAAAACAACAAACAACGCAGCACTTTTCCTTTGTTTCATCAGAATTATGAGAACGTCTTTCATTATCCATATAATTTTGTTCTGTAAAGAATAAAAATGTTATAGGTAAACTGAAGATATAACCAATAGACTTATAATTTAAGCATATAAACCATTATCTTCTCCATCTGAAATTAATTCAATATCTTCCTTATATTGATCACTTATACAATTTCTTTTTTAATTTTGGCCACTTGGAAACAAAGTCATTATACTCTTGACAAAGTTGTCCATGAGAAAAATCTGGCATAAATGGTATAATCTTTAAATGGATACTTTTTAGTGAATCTTCTGGTAGAGGTTCATCAATACAAAAATGATTTGGATCCAAAAAATTGAAGTCAGCATATAAATGTTTGTGCTTTTCAAAACGTTCTACAATACTTTGGATAACTGAGTCAAATATTATATTATGCACATTTACTGTATACGAATGCAATGGATCTTCGATTGGGTTATCAGTTGATTCATAAGAAAATTGCTTCGATTTTTTTCTTGGTCGAAATGATCTTATACTGTCATGGATTTGGATAGAGGTGTTTTCTACTGTTTCTAATTTACTGTTTGCCCATGTCAAAAAATTATCAGCAGCTTGCTTGATGCTGGGAAAATCACGATCAATTTTTTTCAAATCATTAAGAGTTTGAGTTACCATTTGGTGGGTAGAAACTAAATTAACACCATAACCTTGAAGGTATTTGGATAAAGGTGTGGTTTTATTAAAAATTCTTAAATATATTTGTGCTGTTAAAATTGTTTCATATTTACACAGTCCTTCCATAAAACCATTAGCCTTTAGTCGTTTTTGTTTGTTACATCACAAATAACAAGGTTCAACACGTGAGCATAACACCAGATATGTGTTTGTGTTAATGTTATATCGTTCAATTTTGTAGAAAATCCATTATACATACCTTGCATATTTGCAGCTCCATCCGTTGAATTTCCAACACAGTATTTTGGATTAATACCCATTTGTTTCAAAGTATTTAATAATAAATTAACAAAATCAATGTCTTTGCTTGAGGTGCATTTAACCATTCCTATTAAGCGTTCATGTATTTTTGTACCAACTACATACCTAACGATAACTGAACATTGGTCTACAACAGTGATATCCTGTGTAGCATCCAATTGAACTGATTATATTACGGCTTTTTTAAGTTCTTTGGTAATAGCAGATTTGATCATTTGTGATACTGCATCAGTTATGTAGTTAATAGTAGTTTTAGACAAGAATGTAACTAAACCACCACCTTGTTTAGATCCAGAGTTATGTATAGTTGCACTCTTTTTAATTACAATATCTAAATGCCCTTGAAGTATAGGATTAAATTTAGTAACGAGAAGTACCATTTCCAAAAAGTTACCATGATCCAAGTTGCTGTTATTTAATGTATAAGCTGCCTCACATTTTTTACCGCGATAACTGAGTCCACGTTTACCTATTAACTTTATGATTTCAATGATTCTTAATAATATCTGTCTATTATTTTCAATTTCTTTTTTTCTTATCGAACTCAGACCATATTTAATAAGTGAATCAACAGAAGAACAGTTTTTCATCAGAATGTGAGCATCAACATTTTGTGAGTTAGTGATGCTTCATGTTCTTCAATTCGTAAATATATATGTGTCCATTTCATAACACCAACTGTAAATCTACCACTGCCATCTCCATGTGCCAAAAATATACAACAATGTAATCATAAATTTCCATGGTTATATGACACCCACATTCGTCTTCCTCCATCTTTTCAAAAATATGTTTTCAAGACAGTAAATGGAATGTTTGTTTCTGGTTGATGGGGGTGGAAAAGCCAGTATTGAATCATATTATGTTTATCTGGTTTTTTGAAATATTTAGCATTAAGTTCTGGAAACAAAAAATAATAATAAAAATAATAATATTATGTTTGTATATAGATGAATTTATCATTATAAAAATTGCAAATTTTACTCTTACCTTCATTAAATATTGTATCAGATACACATTTATTAGAAATAACATCAAGATCCAAATCATCTACACAATTAACCAAATCTGAATTATGAACATTCTCACTAGTTGATGCCACTGGATGATCACCTAAAATATTGTAATAAAAATTTTAAAATATTTACATCTACAAGTCTTACATTAATTAAATAATATAGGAGAGAGTGGCAGTATGACATACCTTTTTGAAAATTAAATTTTGATGCACATATTATTTTTAAGACAATTTTATTTTATTTTTAAATTAATTAAAATTTACTTTACTATGGTTACTATTATTTTAGACATAAGGTTGGGCAAAAATTTAAAATGAAACTTGTAAGTGTATTATTAATACTGTAAAACAACTGTTAAAAACTTAAATTTAACAATGTAATCAACTATGTTTTAATACTTTTACATGGATAACATAAAAGTATGTAAGTGTGTATTTGTAATAATATTTAATTACGTACGTTATTTGTCATGTTTTTATCTTCAAAACAATGGTAAATAGTAATATAAAAACAGTCTTAATGAGAACTTAGTAATTAACTAGCTAAGTTATATGCATTAAGTTAAAGCAAAGAATAAATGATATACAAGTAAAAAATTTTAAAATATTTTTTGATAAAAATAATAGGTACTTTTGTAGTAATTATAGTGTTTTTTTTATTTTGAACACAGAATTGTATGATTTTTTAAGAAAGGCAATTTTATTTCTACTGAATTTTTATGATCTAGCATGATAAAAAAAATTAAAATGCAACATTACCAAAAACAGAAGTTGAACTAGATTCCCGGATAGTATATTTTTTAACTTCATATATTGTTTCCTGTATACACTTTTCGATGTTCACAGTTGAAGTACAAATGTATTTGTTTCTTCTAATAAATACATATTTGTGTAAATAAATTTTAATATTATATCATATAATAATTAATTAATAATTATACCTACTCCTGATTCAGACGAAATGGTAACTTTGTCTTCATTTGAAAAACCAGAGAAATCGTTTGAGTTGACATTTGTGATTTCGACTTCCTTTGAAAATGATAACTTCTTTTGTTTGGGATCAGAACCGGCTTTGACTAGCATTTTTTGATCTTTTAGGCGCCGTTTTTCTGAACCACTTTTTAATTTGATACTCATTTTAGTTCAAATAAAGGCAAATGAAAATTACAAAAAAAACAACAATTTAAATACACTCGTAATATGCTGCAACAACAAGATAAAAATGCGGAATTGTGGAAAGCAATCCACAGACATGAAACAATTAAATCGTTTAAATCGTTTAAATAACTAGTAGGTAACTGTGAGTTGTGACACTCATAGCAGACTGTCAATAACGAGTTGACGCGGCCACGCGGACGTGCGTGCCAGACTTGTATATTTATTTATATTATTAAATAATAACGTAACGCTAGTAATAGCTATTTGGTAGTTATCAGTAATATTTATTAATAACTATTATTACGACTAAACAAATAAAACCAATCGAATCTACGAATGGAAAAAAAAATGTCAGACCCTTTTTCTTAGAAATAATATTAATTTATTTTATAAATCTAAAATCAATAAGGAGCCCTTTAAAATGTTAAGACATGTTGTATGTTGAAGGAATGCGTCCCGAGGCGAAGACATTGTTGTGTCGACCCATATGAATAATTCCACATTAGGTACTAATAATAATTACAAAATCAACATTTTCAGCATAGGTGACTTGCCTATACGTCCTTATAAAATAAAAAATGGTAATTCAGTTACTATTAAATTACATAACATAAATGGATAATACAGTAGGTATTTAAAATTAAAATTATAAAGATTTAAACAATTGCACATATGTATACCAAAATTAGTTATAAATAAAATTAACAAAATTTTCTTTTTAATAGGTAACTTCCTACTCGATCCTTATAAAATAAAAATGATAGTTTAATAACTATTGAGAACTAAATTAAACTGGATATTGTAACACTATTTACTTATAATATCCAGTTAGATTTTACATTATAGGAACATTATTTTGTTTAATTAATTTAATTTCTGGAACTGAATATGTCAATGCGTCTATTGGCAAATCTGCAACAAACTTGGGAGCTGCAATTTTTTCAATGATTTCGTTTCTATTGAACCAACATATATCACCCAACTCTGGCCATTTCCAATTACTTCCTGACATACACTTTAACCTAAAAAATAATAGGTAAATATGAAGAAAAAAATTAGTAATCGGTATTAATACAATTAATTTGATTAATTACCTTATATTGGGATTGTGATTTTTTTATAGATTTTATTGCTCCTGGGAAATATTCTCCATCATAAATCACAATGACATAATCATCTACATTCAGGGTTTTCCTGATTTGTTGTGCTTCAGAATTTATTTTCTCTAACCTAGTAACATCCTTAGAACTAATGACTTTATGTTTTTTTATAGGAACTTTGCTATTTTCTGTTGATTTTCTTTTATTTTCAGTCTCAATTTTTTTCATCAGTCTTACATTTCTTTTTTCTAAAATAAGAGTTTCTTTAGCTAGCTTTGTATCTTTTTTTCTATTTGTATCTGCATCCATTTGCTTGAAGTTATGGCATAAGGAACAGGTATTGTTATTTTTTTTTTTTAAATTATTATTTTCTTCTTTGGACCATTTAAAATGTAAAATTATTATTTACCTTGGTACTAAGAGTAGATTTAGGTATTCCTGTTTCCTTGTGAACCTGATTGAGCGATTTTTGTTTACTCACAATAGCTTCAACTGCATTAACCAAATCATTATGAGTATATTGAAATATTTTGTATTTCTTCCCTTGTTTTAATGTTTCAGATGACTCCATTTCAATCAATTTTACACTATAAAATCAAAAAATGTATAAAGAAATCAATTATTTGTATTTATATTAGTTATTAACTTATAAACTATAACACTTGAAACCAATTAAAATAAAATTAATGAGCCTAGATAGATAATTGAGTATTTTTTTTCCAAAATGTCAAGTGTTTATTCACAGGAATAAAGGTTCAAAGTGTGAGCAAACCCAGTAAATAAACAGTTGTTCATTTACTGGATAAAGCAAATACAATTTTTAAGCCAGGTAAATAAACACTGTTTCATAGTGTGAACTAGGCTCAACAGGGGACCAAATGGTCGTGGACCGAAACCGACAGTCGGCATTTACCAAAATAAAACGCGCCCGTGTACGATTC
>NC_042493.1:40267253-40274250 GCF_005508785.2 Acyrthosiphon pisum | reverse complement strand
CCATAAACACGCGCGCAGACGGCCCCGCGACCACCAGAATACCCCGACAACCTGGGAGGTGGTTAGCATAGACTCATGGGCCCCTACCCGCGCACGAGTAGGGGAAAACAATATATACTGGTCGCCACGGACTTGTTTAGTAGATGGACCGAGGCATACCGCCTCGGAACAGCCACTACAAAAACAATAACCGAAACGCTCGAACGAGAATTCTTTTCACGTTTCGGATACCCCCGTGTGTGCTTAAGCGACAACGGCCCACAGTTCGTAGCAAACGATATGCGTAAAGCGATCGAACAGTGGGGAGCCGAGGGCTGGACAACTCCGGTATATAACCCGAGGGCCAACCCAGTCGAACGCCGTAACCAGGAATTAAAAAAAGGTTTACGCGCGCTACTCGTCAATGGCAACCACAACACCTGGGACACCAGATTAGCCCCCATACTTTTTTCGATCAGGAACAGGCGCAACGATCGGACAGGATATCCACCATCGTACTCGTCCTCGGGAGAGAGGCAAAAGGCCGGGGGACTGGATACTGTCGCGGACAGCGGACAACCCGATCGACCAAATAAATATGGACAGGGTGAGGCGCGAAAACCATGTACTTACCGCACCACTGCAACAGGTGGCCCGACGGACACAAAGTACAAAACAGGTGACACAGTGTACTACAAGGCACACCACCTGTCAAGCGCGCACAAAAAATTTCACACCGGCTTCGCACCGAAATGGTGGGGACCGGTAAAACTACACAAACGCGTAGGCAAAGGTGTTTTCGTCACAGACGAACAGCCAGCACTATAATAAATCATGAATACCTATAGTTATTTGTATGATTCTTCTGAAACTGATTCTTTGGCTTTGTTTAATCAATTACTGTGATCACTATTACATTTTTAACAGTGTTTAATAAAAATACTTGAAAAAGTATTTGATTTATAGGTATTTAATATAACATTGTTAAAAAATAGTATTTAAAGTATAACCTACCTACACAACAGATTTTTTTCTTATATGTTTAAAATTTAAGTATTAAATCCTATTTATTTTTGTCAATTAATAGGCACCTAAATTGTATTGATTCTGATATTATGTGGTTTTATTTTTATTAAACTAATTTTAAATATCAGTAAAGTAGGGTTTTTGAGTTTTGACACCTAAATTTAAATTATTTATAAAGTAGTGATTAACACGTTAAACGCCGATGTCAACCCGTGGTTGACATGACTAAACAGGCGCGCATAGCCGATGTCAACCCGTGGTTGACACGAATAAGCGCTCGCCCATGGCCGGTGTCAACCTGTGGTTGACATGCCGCTGCCTGTCGCTTATTGCGATATTTTGAAGGCGGCTATAGCTGTACATATTTGAAATTTCTGTCGGCTATTCAGTAATGTATTGTTTATTACGTAGTGTAGTTGGTTCTAGTTTTTCGTGATTTTTACATTTTTTTTGCAATTTTTATTGTTATATAAAGTAGAAGAAAATAAAAGGTAAGTTATACTTTTATTTTACATAAATCCATACATTTTTTTTTTTCACATTTGGAAAGCTATATTAAAATATACTAATAAAATAATATTCTTCATACAGTAGATATATATGTTATATAATAATTATAAAATTATTATATTATTGTTTGTAAAAAATTGATTTTCCGCGAATTTTGAAGTTTATTTAAGTATAACATTTTTAAAATAAATTATAATTATAAATATTCGATAAATACTTAAAACATTTTACCATCGCACGAAAAATTGAATTTTAATGGTTTATAATATATAACATAATTATTATTTTTTTTTCAAGAAAAATGGGCAACACAATGACTGACGAAGAATTATTGCGTTTGTTAGAAAATTCAGATGATGATTTTGGCTTAAGTTCTGGTACTGATTTGGGGGAAGGGGATTCTGGTGATGATGATTTTGATCCAGAATGGTCACTTCCGATATCACAAACCAATAATACAGTACAACAAGAAGAGGAAAATATATCAGATGTACCTATTATTTCTTCATCGGGTTATACATGGAGTAATAGACCACCTATAGTGACACATATCCCGTTTTCAAAATCCAAAGGATTGAAGGTTTTTCAACAAGGAAATGACCCTATTGATTATTCTAATCTATTATTTGATGATAGACTTTTCGAGTTAATAGTTAACGAAACCAATAAATAAGCAGTTGAAGTTTTTTTATCTGGATCTGGGGGTCCATCATCTCGAATTTCTACGTGGAAAGATACAAATATACCAGGAATGAAACTTTTTATTGGTTTACTTTTTCACACTGGAACTATAAGAGTCAATCGTTTGGAAGATTATTGGAAAACAAGCGAGTTATTCAACTTGAATTTTTTTCGGCAATATACGAGTAGAAATCGTTTTATGTTACTTTTGAGAAATTTGCATTTTACTGAAAGTGAATATGATGTGAACAATCGCCTGAATAAAATTGAACCGATATAGTAACATATTTCAATAATAAAATGACAGATGTTTATGAACCTTCTGAAAATTTAGCACTCGATGAGTCAATGGTTTTATTTCGGGGTAGATTAGTTTTCCGGCAATACATCAAAAATAAGCGCCATAAGTATGGTATCAAACTGTGCATGCTCACAGAATCCGGTGGGTTAGTCCACAGAATTATGATATACGTCTGACGATTTTACTCATACAGAATATGTTGTCGTAAAATTAATGGAAGAACTTACTGGGTGTGGTCGATCATTGTATATGGACAATTCTTACAATAGTGTAAAGCTAGCTCACATACTTCTAACAAAAGGAACATATTGTACAGGAACTTTGCGAGCCAATAGAAAAGGAAACCCTAAAGAAATAACTTTGAAAAAATTAAAAGTAGGAGAAAGTGTTGGAAAGTATACCAAGGAAGGCGTATGTGTGATGAAATGGCGAGACAGACGAGAAGTTTTAGCTATAAGCTCTGAGCACACTAATGATTTAGTTGAAGTTACTAACAGAAGAGGAGATCAAAAATTGAAACCTAAGGCAATTTCTATGTATAACAAATATATGTCGGGAATTGATAGACAAGACCAAATGCTATCATACTACCCATGCGAAAGAAAAACTGTAAGGGGGTACAAAAAAATCGGGATTCATTTTTTTCAACTATTTTTGCTAAATGCCTATTACTTATACGTAAATAACGTAAAAAAATGTAGTCTATATGATTTTAGACTTTCCGTTATTACAGCATTGGTAAAAAATAAAACCAGCATAAATGTTCCTCCAATACATCCTAATAAAAAAAGCACGCACTATCCTACAAAAGTACCAAAAACGAAAAAAAAATATATTAGAAAAAGATGTAAGGTTTGCCATTCAAACGGCACACGGAAAACAACAATATTTTATTGTAGCAGTTGTGAAGGTCAACCTGGTCTATGCATTGAAAACTATTTCGAAATTTATCATGCATAATCAAGTTTGTTATGATTTATTTTTAAAAACATTTTAAGTTTAATTATTATTTTGCGCATTAAGTTTTATTATTATACAAAGTAACAGATTTTTTTTTTTTTATTTTAAAAGTTTTGTTCTTATTTTATATTTATGTATAACTATACAGTGTTATTATAATACAAATGGTATAATTTTGAAGTAAATGATATGTTTTATTCTTTTTTTAAATATTTTGAAAGGTACCTTTCATTAAAATTTTATAATATATATTATGTATTATTATTTATTAGTAGTTATATAATAATAAAAAATAAAAAACGAAATAGAAATTGTATTTTTATAAATAACTGAAAACGGGTGCCAATGGCCGGTGTCAACCACGGGTTGACACTCGCTAATTATACCAATTATACGCGTGGCGGCAGGCACCCGCACGTCAATCGACTGCAGCGACGGGCGCGAGCATGCCGAATCGACGTTTGCGTTTAACGTGTTAAAAATAATTACATTGTAGAAGCACCTTATTATTTATTGATAATGAGTTAGTAGCCAATAATTAGTATGTATTAGATGAATAAATTTTCAAAACATTGTTTGTTCAAAATTAGTATTAAATATCAATCATATGAGCAATGGCATATTATGTAAGAAAAAAAATAAGATATTGCTGGTGATTATTTATTTTTATAAGAATTCTAAATATTTTTATCGAAAATAGAAAGAAAAAAAATACTCAATACCTACTGTAAAATAGTATTTAAAATGTATATAAATACTTGTTGAAAGATAGTATTTTATAGGTACTTATTGGTACTTGAAAAAGTATTTGAATTCCAATACCTTACAACACTGCTTATTAATATAGGTACCTATTATATTATATTAGCAACTAAATATTTTATTTTAGTACACTTTACCAGTTGGCTTGATATAAAAAGTTTAAATAAGTAATGCTTAAATAATCTAATCAATCCAGTCCATCAAAACATAATAACGACTGCACCAATCTATTTACAATATCTCCTCACATCAAAATATTTTTCCAATTAACCCTGTAGTTTTATTATATTAATTAAATATTATAGTTGATATATGAATGAATACATAAATATAGAAATTATGATGTATTTATTAATACTATAAAAAATTATATTTTAGGGAAGTACCTATCTAGTAAGTAGTAAAACATCGTTAAAAAAATATACAGATATATAAACTGCATTATTATTTACACTATATAAAATACCTCATATTAATACTAATACCAGCAATTACCTATATGAGTAAAAGACAAAAAGTACTTCAGAAAGTTTTCAAATATATATAGTATTTTAAATACCTTTTTGAATACCTGCTAGGTAGTTAAATACTTTTTGAGTATTTTTTACAACACTGTAGAACTCACCTTCATAAAATTATTAATATAAAACAATATAAAAAAAAATATTAAATTAATTTATGGTTGTATACTTAGGGTTCAACTACAAAACGATGGGTAGTTGTTATATTCACAGAGACAAAAGAATTTAGTGTTATACCCATTAATTGGCTTAACCTAGATTTTAATCTGGATGACTTGACATCTAATATTGCATCAGTTCGTTATTGCCAATGGCCGCCCTTTAGAGTAACAAGTGCTGAACTAATGAAGGCTGATCCAGATGATACATGGAAATCATTCAAAATAACAATTTTGGATGGTAAAATATATGGTAATAAAAGTGTGTTAATCTTAATTACTCATTTCTAATATACAATTACTTATTTTTTAGTGAATTTTAAAGTGGCATGGCACAAGCAGGTGGAAATTGAATTCTCAGCTACAGAAAGCGAACAAGAAGCTCCAAAGAAAAAAAAGATACGTCTGCAAAGTTCATCTTCAGATGAAAGTCAAGTTGAAGGTATTTTGTTTTTACTTATTAGCAATGATTGTTAGTTATTAAGTTTATAAGCAAGTACCAAATATTTTTAATACCTATTTTGGGCTTCTACAGATAATTGTTTCTCTATGATGCCAGTAAAAGGCAGAAAACATCTCGAAACAGAATACTATGAACCCAGACAGTATACTGAGTTGCAAGTTAACAAAGTACCAGCTACATATCATAGCCAACAAATATCAGTTCTACCACCTGATCAATATCCTACCAGTTACCACATCTGCTTCCGGTTCAATTGATGAGTTTTCATCAAACAAAACCATAGATCTGGTACTTAAAATACATACTTGTTATTTTAATTTTTATTGCACAAACAAAATATTACAATTTATTTTATTGTTAACAGATGATTTCTACAACACAAACCCCGAATTATTTAGGTGACATTAAGAAATCAATAAAATCCATTAAATACCCTCTACAGGAAGTCTTTAATAGATTAATAGAAAAACAAAACATATTATATGGTAAACATCCTCCACAATTATATTCTCAGAGCCCTGCTTTATACAATGAAATAAAACATAACATTTTTTCTCAGCATATTAAAAGTACCGACATACTTTATGAAAAAATGATTTTACCATTTTCTAATATCTTAATAAATACTCTTAAAGAAAAAGACAAGAACATTATGTTAAACGATGGTTCCATTGTATCTGTTCATCATATTGTTCAACCCTATAAAAAACCTGTTAAATTACTTGTCAAACAGTTCCTTAACTATTCTGAATCAACTACTGTTCCACTATCTTCATTTAAAATCGGTGTACATATAATTAACAATACTCAAATGTCTGAAATGTTCTGTATCAACTTAGAAAAAATTTAATTCAAATGTTTTTTTACTAGATTATCAAACGACTTGGCATTCAATTCATCATTATGTCATGCAGTTATACAATAATTATACAATGTTAAATACTTTTGATATATTTTGTGAACTAGTATGTAATAAAATATGATTACTTTTAAAAATTGATGTTAAATTTATTTAAAATTTTATGATCCTATGAGTCCTATTTAATTTTGATAAATGTATGCATATTATGATTGTATATTTTGAACTGTTTAATGGATGTTACAAAGTAACATACATTAATGGTTCACAGAGGAGTATTTATTTATGCATATTATGGTTGTATAAAACTGTTGTACAGATGTTGAAAAGTGATGTTATATAGATGTTTCATGAAATATATTTCTGCAGTAGAATTACAATCGCAGGAATAGATGTTTTAAGCTGTTCTACAGATGTTGAAAAGTGACGTTTAAAAGATGTTTCATGAAGGACATCATTGCGGTAGAAATAAGATCATGGGGATGTTAAACGTACTTAGATGGAACGCAATCTGTGATGTTACATGTTCCAAAATAACATCCTATTGACATTGCTAGATCAAAATATTGCACAGTGGTTGGATAGGGATATGGTTTGAGTGCTATGGGTGTTTGATTTTTAAGGAGGATGTCGTGTTCTATCAACCTGGTGCGACCTACCCTACCGTTGAATACGTCCGGATAGTTGCGTACAACTTCGGCGAGTTTCGCGCGCGTGTGGTGGTCACCATTTATCGTTAATTTGTCGACATCTAGTGCTGGTCTGGGGGTGGGTGTC
>NC_042493.1:40254315-40267203 GCF_005508785.2 Acyrthosiphon pisum | reverse complement strand
GGGGTGTGC
This sequence comes from Acyrthosiphon pisum, assembly GCF_005508785.2. Classification (NCBI taxonomy): domain Eukaryota; kingdom Metazoa; phylum Arthropoda; class Insecta; order Hemiptera; family Aphididae; genus Acyrthosiphon; species Acyrthosiphon pisum. Next base: position 40,267,194 of record NC_042493.1, on the reverse strand, counting down.
CAAATTTTTGAGCAGTGTTCGGGCTTACATACGATTTTGTGCTTGGGAGTCGAGTAGAGCTGTTACGGGGCCTGACCTAAATTCGAGTTCGACCGCGGGGGTCGGAATTTTGTCGGGGCATACTCGTTTAGCGTTATTCGACGTTGGTTGTGATTTATAGCTGGGTAACTGGTTCTTAACCGCGTTATCGGTATTCTGGGGAGCGGTTTGCACCGCCATTACCAGAGTATCCGTTTCGGTTATCTCTGTGCTATGAGTGTGTACTGTATGTGTACCTGTTGATTTCGTAGTAGGGGTCGTTGATGCGGACCTTTGGGATGCCGCGTGAAGTGGTGATGGTGACCTGCTACTTAACGAAATTTTTGTTGTTTGGACGGATGATATATGTGAGGACGCCGAGTATATTGATGCGCGTTTGATGGTTATATCCCCGTCTGTATTGCCGAACGTTGTATGTGGTGGCGTGGTTGTGTGTGTGTGTGTGTGGTTGAGGCGGCGGCGTGGACAGGTGTCCGCCGACTCATTTCCCGTTTCCCGAACGCGGCGTGTTCCCAGGGCAGTCACTGTTCCAGTGTGGACCTCCACAGTACCTGCACGGGTTGGGCGGTTGCGGTTTTCCTGCCGTACCGTCCCGTGTTTGCCGCAGACCAGATTTTCTACTCGGACAATTGCGGTGGGCAACAAAAAAACAAATATTTGTTGTCTATTTATGCTTACGCTGTAACACACTTGAGAGTCGATTACGCATAAATCCCCAATACGTGGCCACTCCCAAAATGAAGGTGATAATGTCCACAGTGTTATCGAAAAACACATTAAGAGACACTTAAAATCAAGCTCAATCTATACACCTCAAACTTATTCAACTTTAATTCGCTCGGCCAAAAAAACAGAAAGACCATACAAAGTTGTAGAGATGACGCACGAACAGTTTTACGACGTCAAAGTTTTGCAAGAATCGTGGAGCAATAATTTCAGTATAGATGAACACAAGACACAAGTTAAATGGCATGATAGCAAAATCCTCAAAGTAGACAAGGAGCACCCGGAGGCATTTTTCTATAAAACATCATTTGAAGATAAAACTTTTAAAAAAACTTATGTGCGAAGAGAAGAGCGGCAAATCAACCATTTATTTCTATTGATTTGACTAGAGCATATTCTGGAAAAATTCCTTTATCCGAATCAAAAAAAAAGACATTCAAGAACTAATTAATAAAAATGCTATTCCTAGACAATACTACGATTCTTATTTCAAAAATGTATTAGGAGATGATAAAGAATGAAAAAGATATTTTTTTTTAATTTTAAAAATGTACTTTAGTTTTGTTTTTGTATATAATTCTAAATTGTTACAAGAAGTAAAGTTTTTATTTTATAATATTTGATCAAAAAAGAATCTAAGACTGTTTCTGAACTTGCATAGACTAAATAAGAGTTAAAATATTTAAGTTTATTTGTTGAAATTTCGTAAGAATTTAAGTTTGTTTTTACAAGGTTTGATACAAAATTCAAATTGTATTTCTATTAAACCATATTTTTTTAAATTTTACAACTAACTTTAAAAATGTTTACGATGTACTTAAGATTTTATACAAAATAAATAATTTATTTCTATTAAAACATTGTCTTATAATTCAATCAATAGTTTGAAACAAAATAAGAAACTACACTATTTTTAAATAAAATGTTACGCTTTTTGAACAGATGAAAGCGAATCAACTCAAAAAATATCAACAAAACAGTTTTAAGTTGAAATAAGGAAAAAAATATAATTATAATGTTTCATGCAAAACTGTTGCAACTCAAAAATGTAATATAAATCGGCTTGATTGAAACATTTAATGTTTTAATTATCAAACTGACTTTAATATGCGTCGAATAATTATGAAAAAATTGTTAACTTAAATTAATTTCAAACTTACACATAAGAAAAAGTTTTTTGGCATTACTGAAAAAAGTGTTTTTTTGAGTTGTTACAGTTTTGATCTAGGTGTGTGATATAGAATGTTCTGGTACTTGGCCTAATGATTACTGTAGTAGCATTACTGAAAATGATTGTTCATCTGTCAACATAATTGAAGCATCAGATGAAGAGAATCTAGTTAATAATGGAAAGAAAGGGAAAAAAAGACACAGGAATCAACTTCAGTGGGGTAGAAATATTTCAAAAAATAAAAAATTATCAGGTTTGGAACATTTAAATTCAGTTGGGAAATTAATAAAGGAGAGAAAAACTGGACCTAGATGTAAGTATAAATTGAAATGTTTTGACAAAATATGTGAAGAGGATAGGCTAGGCATAATCAAATCATTTAATATTATTTAAAATAAAGAAAAACAAGATACATACTTGTGTGGTTTAATCAAGATTAAAAGAGTTAGAACTGGTGTGGAAAATTCAAAATCATTTATTGGTAATTTTTAGATTCAAATAGGTATGGTTGAATACAATGCATGTAAAAAAGCCCCATGCTCTATGCATGGTACAGTAAAACCTTTGAATAGCGGACACTCATGGGACCGACCAAATTGTCCGCTATTGAGAGGTGTCCGCTATTGGGGAAAATTGATAAAATAATATGTATGTATTTATGTCTGAAAATTTAAATTTTATTGACTTTTTAAACATTTATTTATCATTACATAATTTATTATAATTAGACGTAATAAAATATGTTATACAAAATTACTTATTGAAAAAAAAATCTGAAATTTTAGTTTGTTTTTTTTCTTGTATTGCAATTGCCTCAAAATTAGTCTGGAGTTGATTAACTAGTGACAATGAAACTCTTATTGAGACAAAACGTCTTCAGCCTATTCGCTAACTGTAATGCTTCTTTGAGTGTTATTTTTTCTTCGTTTACACCGTCTGTACTATCTTATAATATATACTAATCTATTCTTGTTCACGTCATAACTTTCATTCTCACTCATGCCATCATTGATTATGTCTTTAATGTTCAATGATAAGTCTTCGGTTTGTAAGCATTCATCTATTGTCGAATAGTCCTGTGCATTTGTTGGACATATTGTTGAAACTAGTTTCGATAACTCATTACTCAGATCCTTTACTTGTGTTAATTTACCAATATTATTTGACCCCGGAAACCCGGCTTTCATGAAACATTTAGTGACTGTTTCCTTGTTTATTTTTTTTAATGCTGCTGTAGTCCACATAACTGCCTCAAGAACTGTCACATTTGGTTTTTTTATATTTTCGTTATCTATAGACGAAGTTACGTGTTTTAAAAGACTTATGCGGTAATGAGTTTTGAAATTTTTTATAATGCCTAGGTCGAGGGTTGGCAAGTTGAAGTTACATTTGGTGGAAAGAATGCGAGTTTCACATTCTGTAAATTCAAATGGGTCGCATTATCAAGAAAAAGGATAACCTTCCGGCCTTGCATTTTTCTATCGAAATTCGATAACCATTCTTTCATTAATTCTTGTGTTATCCAAGCTTTACGATTACCCTTCCACGTTACTCCAAGATCGTTGATTATGTTCTTAAAACACCGGGGTTTTAATGCCTTTCCAATCACCAAAGGTCTTTCAAAATCACCTGCCATATTAACACACAACATAACTGTAACTCGTTCTTTACTTATTTTTCCACCACTGCAGTTCTCACCTTTGAGACACATTGTTTTATTGGGCAAAGCATGAAAAAATAAGCCAGTTTCATCTAAATTAAAAAATATTTTTTGAACAAATCCTTCACATGTTTCGACTAATTTATTATTCCAGTCGTCCAAAATATCATGGTCAACGGAAATACTTTCTCCACAGATAGCTTTATAAGCAATGTTGTGACGTTTATGAAATTTTTCGAGCCATCCATTAGACGCTTTAAAATTAGTTCTACCCAAAGTTTTAGCAATTTCTATAGCTTTTTCCTGTATACCAGAGATGGGCAAATTTTTAGCACGGACGCGGTAGAACCATTCATAACACACATGGTCTATTTCAAAGCCCTTACCTTCAATAAAATTATTTTTTATCTCTCCATTCACGTTTCATGACACCATTTACGCAGTAGATCTACCCGGGACTTGAGTATGGTTCCGATTTGAGTTTTACCAACTTTAAATTGAGTTGCTAATTCACGAACACTTTGTTTTTTTGCATCATAACATTTTATTAACATTTTTCAACGTCAAACGCGACCGTACCGGAGCCATGGTAAATACGATACTAACGGACAATGCTATTGATATCAGTACCTAAGCCATAACATCACTATCGTTCGTATCCCAGACAGCATTTTGTAATTATAATATTATAATAGTATTATATTAACGTTATACTAATATTATTCGTTATTATAATTTTATAATAATATTATTAAACAAAAAATTGCTGTCTGGGATAGGATCTTATTTAATTTTGTAATTTTTCATACCTTATCGTATTCATTAAATTACGATTTAGATAAATGTCTTTATCGGTAAAATAGAAATTTTCTATAATAGCACATATTGTATTATATACCTACACAATAAGTTCGTATTTCTTGGACAGCTGTTCGTTATTTAGATATATTTAAACACTTCGGACTACCTAAACCTGTCCGCGTCCGTTATTCAGAGGTGTCCGCTATTTAGAGGAGCATTATCTATTATTTTCAATGGGACTATGCCGAGACCGGAAATTTTGTCCGTTATTGAGAGGTGTCCGCTAATTAGAGGTGTCCGTTAAGAGAGGTTTCACTGTATAGAGTTAACCGTTTACAGTTATGTGTAAAATCCAATAATTTAAGTCCTAAAGATAAGAGAGGAAAGCATGTTAAGCGAACAAATATTATTTCAGAAACTATACTTAATCAAGTAAGTGAGCATATTAAAAGTTTTCCAGTATGAGAAAGTCATTACAGCAGAGAATCTAATAGTAATGTTAAATATCTATCAGCTGAATTAAATTTAAGTATAATGCACAAATTACATTTAGAAAAATATGAAAATGATGTTTATAATAAAATGCAAAATGATGAAGAAACAAAACCCATAGTTAAATATGATTTTTTCTGTTGCTTTTTTGCTGATCATTTTAATATGCGTTTTGGATATCCAAGGACCGACACTTGTCAAACATGTGATCGCCTAAAAAATGTAATCGATGTAGAAACTAATGAAGAAAGTAAAATGTTACTGGAAACAGAAAAGCAAGTACACGTGTCAAAGGCTTAATTTTTCTATCAAGATCTCAAAAAGTATGAGGAAGAGTCCAAGATCAATAATACAACTGAAGTATTGTGTTTTGATTACCAACAAAATTTACCATTGCCACATGTACCTGCAGGATATGTATTTTATAAAAGACAGCTTTGGGTATATAATTTCTGTATTTACTCAGGGAAGACCGGAAAATCTTACTTCTATATGTACGAAGCTGTTGCGAAAAAAGGAAAAAATGAAGTAATTAGTTTTTAAAACATTTTTTTGATACAATATTAGATAGACAAGTTGTAACGAGACAAAACGGGGTGACCCATTTAGGTTTAGTCTCGCGCACGCCCCGCACAATCACCGAACGTTAACAATCTAGTACCACGACGCACCATAGATCGCGTGGAAAAACACATGTTCTCCGACAGTACGCCACCCTCCAGGAAAATCAAGTTTCTGAAGAAACCCTGAGGATTAAAACCAAACTGTTCGCAGATTCGGAATCAGCGACTTCCGAACAACAAATCGCTAATTTTCAATCACTACGGAAAAACTCTCATTCACGAAAACCACACAGTAATTTTACATACCCAGTAACGGCTGGATCTAGCATAAGTATATGCCAAAAACCGTTATACAGTCATCTTCGTCCCCGCCGAGTGCGGTATATTGTGAGCCGGACGGTATTAAAAACACCGTTAGACACGGACACATTCTCCAAACGCTAAACAGCAATTTTTCCCAAGCTTGCACAAGCCGGACGGTATTTAAAACACCGTTAGACACGGATGTGCTACAGGCTTCCCAACGACCATACTTTCTTGTTGCAACGTGTTACAACACTAGGAAACGACGGTCGTCCCTCCGCTTCTTCCTTCGAGCCGTGAGACGTCAAGCCGCCGCCACGTCCAGGATACAACGACGCCGATCACATGTGTCACGACCAGACTGGGACACCGAACGTAGCAGAGTAGTCACCTGGGTCAACCACAATTCACACAGTCATCCGCAACCCGCCAGCACGAGCGAGCCAATACGGATATCAATTTGGACACAACCAATCACTGGAACAAAAACCTTAAAATTAATTAATTAATTAATTTGAAACAGAAAGCTCTAGCTATCCACACATATTGTCGAGAAGAATTGGCACGCCGCCACAATACAAGCCCGGCGAAGATTGGAACCATCGACCGGCTCAATCAGTTTTTTTTATCGCAAATTTTGTTAAAAAAAAATAACAAAGTGTCGGTACTAATTACGGTTATCGGTTCCAACACATATAAAGTTTTACGAGAACTATGCTACCCAATGTTGTCAATTACAATTTTACGTTTAATCTACCAAATTTAGTACATCAGCGTTTTTACCTCCGTTTGTTAATTGATCTTCATTATCTTGACATGGTAAACAGGATAGACTGTCTGCTATTGTGTTTGTTGAGCCTTTTATGTACTAAATTTGGTAATTAAATCCAGAAAAAAAAAATGTCCATCTCTGCAATGGCCATAATGCCATTATTTTTGGAATTAGATTATTTTCCCCTAGTGGTCTTAAGGGCTTGTGGGTCAGGTCTTATGATACAATTTGTAATATTTAAAATGTAGTAATTCTCCATATAATTGCTAACGCTTCCTTGTGAATAACAAAATAGTTTTTTTCAGCACAAGTTAATGTACGCGATGCATAACTAATTGGTCGCTCAGACAAGTCTGGAAATCTGTGTGAAATCACAGCCCCTATGCCAAATTAAGATGCGTCGCAAAAAATTATTATGGGTAAGATAGAATTATAATGTGTTAATATTTTATCAGACTTAAGCATTTTTTACTTTTATGAATGATTTTGAACACTGGTCATTCCAAATAAATGGTATCTCTTTTTTAGTAAATTATGAAGATGAGCTAATAGGGTTTATAAATTTTTAATACATTTTCCATAGTAGTTAATCATCCCCAAAAAAGATTTTAGTTAACAAACATTTTTTGGAACTGGAATTTTTGAAATACATGATAACCTTTTTTTCCCTGGTTTTTCCATCCTTATCATTACATGCTCCAAGTACTCAAATTGAGTTTTAAAAAACTCACACTTGACTTTATTAAGTGGAAATCCCGTTTCCTTACAACGTTTCAAAACTTCTTTCAAGTTTTCTAAGTGTTCACTACTATTCTACTGGTTACAATTAAGTCATCTAACAGTTTGGCTGTAAATGGACAATTTTCAATACCTTCTCTACCTCTCTCTCGAAAATCGCTGGTTTGGCACCACAATGCAATTTCAAAACTTCATATACGCCTCCATGCTAACAGCTTGCTTGTCTTTAACCTAACCTAACCTTTTATTGATTGTATGCAATTTTGAAATCTAATTTAAAAAATGTTTCACTACCTTGTACATTTGCAAATAGCTTCTTGTTTTTAGGAAAGGGATAATGTACGTCTTTAAGTTTGTTTATAGTGGTTTTATAATCTGTGTACAACCTTATGTCACCATTTGGTTTAAGCACAGGGACGAGGGGTGTTCCCCATTGGCCATCTTCACTCTTTTTAATTACACCAACTTTTTCTATCTTGTCTAATTCCTTTTCAACAGCTACTTTATAAGCAAGTGGTATAGTACGGTGTTTACAATAAATTGGATTCACATCACCAGTAAATTCTAAATGGATTTAAAAATTTGTGTACTCACCTAGCTTATTAACAAAAATAACTTTTTAATTTTTAATACTTTACACACTGTGTTTACATTTGACATTCAAGTTTTATTTAAATCAAAAAAGTGTATAGAGTATCGTAACTTAAAATATGTAGAACTATTTAATGACAATCTAAAACCCAAACATCATTTTTTTACTCATTATTGTAGCATACTTGTACAGGGAGAGGGCCTTCAAACAATATGAGAGGTTCTAAAAGGAATGGACTGTATGATGAGGAACTCTGCTTACACACATCCTTACTTGTAAACGGAGGGTTCGCCTGCGGTGAACAAGGGGGTGGCTAAGACATGTGACAAACTTGGGGCATCCAAATAGTAAAATAACAAATAATAATGTGTGGTGACAAAATATATAATATAATACAGAGTGGGGCAAAACAAACAGTGCAGTTTTGAAGGGGTATTAAAAAAAAATACGTAACTTTAAAAAATGTGGTTTATTTTATTTGGTTCAGTAGTACATTCCATTTTTTTCACTCGAGTTTTGAAGATCATATCAGCATGATGATGGCCTCCAGCAGCGATGCACTGATGAAGGCGATTCCTGAAGTTTTCAACCACCTTCTGGCACATATCGATGGGAATCGCAGCGATTTCCTCTATAATTCGGGTCTTCAGTTCTTCCAAAGTGTGAGAACGGTGTTTGAAGACCTTTTCCTTGAGGTAGCCCCACAGGAAAAAATCGCAAATGCTCAAATCCGGTGATCTCGCGGGCTACCCCAGGTCACCTTTCAGAGAGACGAGGCGCGTGGGGAACACTTGCCATAGTTTCGTCATCGAAATAATCGCTGTGTGGGCCGTAGCCCCATCTTGCTGGAACCAAATGTCCCCCAGATCTTATTCTTCAGCCAACTGCTCCAATTCTGGCTCAAAAAACGTTTCCAACATGGAAACATAACGCTGAGCGTTGACGGTCGTGTTTCGCCCACCCTCCTCAAAAAAGTAAGGTCCAATCACCCCGAATTTCGAAATGGTACACCACACAGTAACTTTCGGGGAGTGGAGAGGTTTCTCGTGAACTTCCCGTGGATTATTTTCAGCCCAATAGCGAAAATTGTGCTTGTTGACTGTTCCAGAGAGATGGGAGTGGGCTTCGTCACTAGAGAAAAAAGTTGACCTTACTGGGATACGGTTTATCATTTATTGGGCGCGATTCACACGGTTTTGAAAGTCCGGAGGCATCAACTCCTGAACGATCATCATATTGTAGGGGTGGAATTTTATGTCTTTATGCATAATTCTCCTTAGAGAGCGGTTAGACATGCTCAATGCTATGCCATGCTTCCGGGCAGAGCGCTTAGGTGACTGTTCGAAAGCTGCTCTCACTGCACCCACATTTTCGGGTGTTCTTACTGATTTTGGTCTTCCCATACCCCTAGGCCTTGCGTGGATCCAGTTTCTTCCAACGCACGAACCCAACCCGCGATAACATTGCGATGAGGAACGGGATCACGACGCGGAACGTTGAAGTGTAATCGGCGGCGACGAAAGAACGGCCATTTTCGAAAAACGAGCGAACGGCGAAGCCTCAATGCTCTCCGGTCCAAACCATGATAACGATTGAAAATAGGGCGAGTGGACCGACACAATGAGACGGTACTATGTCAAGTGTTCGAAAGTCATGTGTTATAAATTTAAGTCTCATAAGAGTCATGTGTTATAAAACGGATTTCTCATAAAAATCATGTGTTATAATATAATATTATTAGAGTACCTACATACATACATGTTCCTTATCATTTAATCGTTTTAGCTAAATGTTATCTTTATTTGTTATCGGGGCGGCGTGGTGATGCACAATTATATCGTGCAAGAGGCAGTTAAGAATATAGTTTGTCATTAGTAACTCAGTCTACGAAAACGAATAGTCACTCAGTGTTATTTTTTAAAGTTTTAATGAAAATGGAATTAAGTTTGACCGTCACTCCATCCATTCATGAGAAGCGTGATACATTGGATATTAATGGCTATTTATATATATTCAATAGACAATATCAACGAAAAATTGACGATAATCTTGTATTTTATTGGATTTGTTGATGCGGAGCACGGATACAGACTATCATAAAAAATAATATTCATATAATTGATCCAAAAGGTAAGCCTTTTTCAACTAATGATCATTCTCATGGGCCAGACCCACAATATTTACAAATAAAAAAAGTTAAACAAGGCGTCAAACGAAAAGCCGATGAAACAAATAATACTGCTTCAAATATTTATCAAGAAAGTATAATGTCAGCGTCTGTCGCAACTTCTTCACTAATTTCTAAAAACTCGGTTAGATGTTTAATTAAACGACGGAGAATGGGTAAGGAGTGTAAAGAGCCAAAATCAATTTCCGAAATTATTATTCCCGAAAACCTTCAACATACATTAGACAATAAATTGTTTTTAATTAAGTCATTTTATCGTAAGAATGATTATGTCATGATATTTACTACAATAGAAAATTGTTTGATTTTAAAAAATGCGTCATTTTGGGTAATGGACGGCACATTTAAATCTTGTCCTGCATTATTTAATCAATTATTTGTTATTCATGGATCAGTTGAAAGAGGAAATAACAGAACGGTTGTTCCATTAGTTTATGCGTTAATGACTTCAAGAGATGAAGATTTATATATTCAGTTGTTCAAAAATATAAATAACTTTGCAGCTGAAAATGAAATAAATTTTGAAGAAAATTCAAATTTGGAAATAATTACTGATTTTGAGTTAGCATCAATAAATGCAATAAATGAAGTGTTTAATTTCGCAACACATTCAGCATGTTTTTTTCATTTTACACAATCAATTTACCGAAAAATTCAAAATGTTGTAATTTTATAAATTGTAATTGTTTTAGGTACCAATGTATTTGATGGTCAACCTGAGGCATCAAGTTCAAGTTAAGCAAAAAGTTCATTAGTTCCAAAATCCAGGTGTTAATTTATTCCTCTACATTAAAGTTATGAATTGAAGTTGTTATGATTTATATGAGTTATGATTTTTACATTTCAGTAAAAGATAACATTATGTTGGTGGTTTCAAACTAAATGACTTAGATTCACCTAATAGGAGATATAAGTATTGGCTGGCAACCAAAAGAGAAAGCGAACCGAAGAATAACAAGATTTGGAAATAAAAAAGAGAATAAAATGTTGAAAAAAAAAATTAATACTATGGAACAAACCATTGAACATTTAAAAAAGGATAATCATATCTCTAAAAATTGTTTCACATTTCTAAAGGTTTTATTAATTATTTTGATTTTTTTCAACAATATTAACTGTTAGTAGTACAAACAAAAATAAAGGTACTATTACTAATACTTACATTGATATGCTTTGTGTTGAAGACAATTCATTATTAGAAGATGACTTAATTAATGACAGAAACATTGTAGAAAATATTTATATTATTAATGTAGTTGAGTACATTGCTGGGTTCATAGTGAGGAAGGTCCAAAGAATAATGGTATGTGATACCTACTTGCTTAGATGTTTTGGAACAAAATCATAGTAATTTAGGATCATTAATAGCTATTAAGAATAGAGATGTCTTATACAACCGTCTGCTGATTTAGTAAAATTATGCAAAATTGCTGAAAAAATATTTCAACATTATGAATCAAACATTTCTAAAATACCAAGTTTAATAAATTATTTAATAATTAAAACTACATCTGCCATAGACATCAATACTACTTTTATATCTCTATCTGATCATATATTAAATCAAGCTCCAATAAATAATAATTTGTAACAATTGTTACATTTAATTTTTAAAACATATTCCACTATTCGTGTACATCATTACACAAAACTTAAAAGCAAACCAAAAGAAAGAATTAGATCTTATTTAACAAAAACAATACATTTTAAAAACCAATAAATAGTATTAACATAACGATGACTACCTATATTTTAACATTTTATCAGTCTGAATACATTGATGTAATTACTCGACCCAATTACAATTTTTTTTTACATTTTTTAATTATATGTAAATGTAACTATATTTTAAGAGCGACACTAGTTATAGTACATATCTAGTCATACTTCATAATATATTATTTATCTATTTTTATTGTTTATAACGAGCAACATGGAATGGTAAATTGTAATTTATTTTAATTATTGTATAATAATATCACGCATTGAATTAATTTATACCTACTTAATGCATATTTATCTTGTTATTAAAGTACGAATTTTATTTAATTTACAACAGACATTTTTTCGGTTTTTTTTTTTTTGATAATTTACTATCTTAAATTTTGAATGAAGTGATAAGAGTTGTGGATACAATGAATAACAAAAAAACAAAACAAAATCATCATGCCTATTCCATACAAATATTTGAAAATAATAAAAAATTCAAAATTCAAAATTTGTAATTGTTGTGAATTATGATACCTATATCACGATTAGATTCCCTTGGAGAAATTAGTGATTGCTACTTTTTTTTCCATATCTGGGGTAAGTTGTAGTCTATCTTTCTTACTCAACGATCTAACTGGTTTTCTCTCTTAATGCACAGTCCATTTCTTAATAGGTATATGTATAAAACAATTAACCATTTTACTGTAAAATTTTTACATAAAAACATTCAAAAAAATTAAGAACTATAAATTATATTATTATTATACATTTATTTCATCAAAGTGAAAATCTTAATACAATATAAAATATAATTCATATTTAATTGTAGACAAAATATAATGTGTACCGACCTATAATAATAATGAAAATATTCATTTCAGTTAGGGCCAAAAGATTGTTGCGCATTCTAGTGGTGAGAACCCTTTTAATACATATTTCCTGGCGAATACCTCTATAATCTAGTATCTACCGTGGCCGGTGATTTCTACAAATACTACAATTTTGATTTTTGATGTAAATCTATCCACTTCCCCATCTTTTTAGGTAATTATCAGTACAGTAAAATCTTAGTCCTTCTGGCTATTGATCATTTAGGACAGTTATTATTATTTATTTATTATTAA
>NC_042493.1:40254098-40254215 GCF_005508785.2 Acyrthosiphon pisum | reverse complement strand
TTAAGTCTGAATTAGTATTAATACGAGAGGATTTTCTGGAATGATGTTCTCGATATCTTAAATAATCTTTATTTCGCGATTCTTGAGCTTCTTCCGATAGTTGCCCAATTGGGAGAA
>NC_042493.1:40249010-40253998 GCF_005508785.2 Acyrthosiphon pisum | reverse complement strand
GCGCGTATTTTATAACAATAGAACCATGTATACTTAGTAATACTTTGTGCACACTAGGGGGCATCCGATACCAGTTATATTAATGCACATAAAGTTCTGCTGTTTCTTTGGCGTAATTATCAAATCTTTCAAAATTAATGTCAAAACCACTGGAAATCACCGTTAGTATTGTCGAAAATCTCTTAATTAAATTAACGTTTACTCCAGTTATTTCCGATACCATTTCAGGGTCTTTAAAAAATCTACGGGCAACATTTCCGGTATTTGATGTTCTCATACCCTGAACAACTATCTACAACTTTATCGACTTTCAATCCCATTTCATTCCATAGTCGATTTTGAATTTCTTTTTTTCTCTCAGCAACTAATAATTTTTGATTTTGCGTTAGTCTACTCGTAGTTGGAGTTGATAACTTGTATGCTATATGTAAAATACATTCTAGAAACTTAATCCACGCATGTAATGTAGATAAACCGTATTTTATGTTTTCCATATTTATATCAAAGTTGCACAAGTTTTCAAGGTCGTTCATTGCTTTAGGATTACATTGACAAATAAAACATTTTTGACTCGATGTGTCCGTTAATACATTAATAACTTTTCCATCAATCATAGTCATAATAAGTGTGTAATTAATGGTGAGTGACTTTTCATGATCAAGTACTATTTCTGTGGTTTGCAAGTTCTCAATATCTTGTTCGACTTTTTGTACTTCTGTTCTAGTTGTTTCTGGTGTCTCTTTTGTGTATATGAATTTTATTGGTCTACAGTAGCGAGTGGACGATGGTTTTGGATTTTCCCACAAAAATTATTTGTTCATTATTTTTCTTGTTATTTGCAGTTAATCGCAAAGGAACTAAAGAAAATAAAAAAAACACTTGCATCTGATTTTCTGTTGTGTTCGGCTTCATTATCATTAGAAAAACATTGATGGTATTCGTTATAGCCTGAGCTTCCATCACAGCCCCACTTACATATGAAGTTAATCTGTTTATCAATTTCATCATAATGATTAATGAAATTGTAGTCCAAAGAGTTTGTAATAATCTATTAATCGTATGGTCTAAAAGATGTTGAAGTGGTATAGATGCATCGACTTCACTTACTTTAATTCCATCAGGATAACATCTTAACTTAGCCGAACGAACTTTATCGTATGATGTGTAAATATTAGCTCCTCTTTGTTTCGCTCCCAAACGCGTTGTATTATATGAATCTTTAGTCATTCGAGTATTTATTAGAAACGCGAGCGCTTCGTCTTCTGAATACGGAGTAATTTTATTTTTCTCAAATGATTTATTATAAAATTTTCTTATTTTTATTGGACGATTTGGAGAATACTGTGTCATTTGCGTGAGCAAATTTGCAGCAGCATGTTTTCCATCTCTATACAAGACAAACTTTGTGGCATAAATTAACTCTTGAGAAGAGTGTGAATCTCTTAATTCTTTTATATCTCTTCTCTTAGAACGATTACTTTTTTCAGAAAATAATTTTTTAGGCCTACCTCGGCTTGTTGATGGTTGGTCTATTGATAATTCATCATTGTGGGTCATATGAGGAACGTTAAATTCTAATTGCAGCCAGTTATTATTATTTTTTAAAAATTTGGTCAAATCTCGTCTTGAATCCCGCCATTTTTTATTTGTGGTTGTACAATAACCCGTAATTTTGCTTTTCAATATGTTTTCAATTTCTACGATTCCCGATTGACCTCCAATCTTATTACGTATGAATGAACAAAGAATGTTGATTGTACCAGTTGAACATATTTTACCGGTTAAATCGTTTGATTTTAAAGATTCAAATAATTCAATATTTTTTATTGTATTTTCAGTATTCATTTTCCTACAAACAAAATTGCATAACTCAGTTAGAGGCACTTAAGGGCGGATAAAACCACTAGTATTTCATAAAATAGAAGTTAAATAATAAAATAAAATATTTATCAAACATCTATAAATCTCTATAAATTATTAAGAGTATTTTGAAATTATAATTAACCCATTTTATAGTTAAAAAAAGCCAATATTATTATTAAAATAAAAAAAAAAAAATTATATTAACGACTTAATATTTCTGAAACTAATTTTAAAACATACCTGATATAAGTCTTCGTATATGTAAATGAAATTAAACTAAAATATATAGGCTTAATGTTCATAAAATACAATCCGACTATGCACTGTATAATACCACAATGTACAGCTAAATGATGGAAAATGAAACACTATCTTATCGTTTATATGATTGTTTAGGTACAAAAACCATTTTAAATGCAAATAACCATAAATAATCCTTATCCACAACTAATAATAAATGTTATTTAATAAGTTTTATCTCTTATCTTGGATATTCAGAACTTCTATTTTTAGTCGCTTAGAATTTAATTCTAGGCCACTGTGCAACGTTTAGTCATGAGTTAAAAGTTAAGTTTATTTTGTTCATATTCAGTTACTGATACAGATTTATTTATCTTAAAAGTATTAAGATACTTGGTAGGTAAACAGAAAATTCTTTACATACACTGCTTTTTAATATATTATATATGCTGTGCTGCATAAGTTTTTGATTGATGTCAAGTGCTGGTTCTCTATCCCCATCACTGTTGGTCAGCTATTAGATATACTAGCGTCATTACACTTCAATATATCACACAACGTTGGTGCTATACGCTACACTATTGCATTGTCACAACTCATCACTAACTTACAACTAATCTTACTCGCTCATGCCACACTTACTTTATACTGCATACATAATAATTTCTATACATTATTTTCCTATTTTTTGTGCATTATGTGCGTACACTACTCTTATGTACAAAACTCAACTTCTACTTGAATATTTCTCATTTCATTTCAATTGAACACAAACACACGTGCCTAGAGTTAGAGTTAATGATTTCTATGGATTACTTTTGTTCGTGTTCCTTATATACTTAAATATACTTCAACTCAATGTACCGTAAAAGTGGGTGACTTCGGACATTTTTTCACGTTTTTTATCAAAAACAGGTGAATATTTTTAATTTAAAATTCTCAAAAAAATAATATAATATCTAGATATGTCTACAATTCTAATAAAGTCATTGTTATTAATAATAATTAAACAGAATACATTTTTTTAAAAAGTTGAAAGTTGTCCGAAGTCACCCACTAAAGTGGGTGACTTCGGATGCAATAAGTTTTTCATATAAAATCGATTTTAAACTAATTGTGGGTGACTTCGGACAACATTTTAAATTTTTAAAAAATGATTTTTAACATAACAATGTTTGTTTGAACGATTTATTAGAAAATAAATGATAAAATGTAACAAAACAAATGATAAAATGTAACAAAACTTTCATAATATTTTAAATAAAAAATGGAAAACAACCTAGTATAAAATAAATTAACTCCTTTTGTCTTTGAAGTATGATTAAAAAATTAAAATTAAAAAACATTTTTAAATGAAAACAAATGTCATATTTACAATATATTAAACAAATATCTATTCTATGTTTGAGTCATCTATATCTAGAACAAATCGTTGACGTTTCAACTTGGCCAAAAGTTTTACTTTGGTAACTACCTGTGATACGTTAATCCTACTTTTGTCTGTAACTGTAGGGAACACAAATATAGTAAACCCAGAGACAGAATTTTTTTTCTCAAAAAATGTACGTTCAACAGAGGATAATCCACGCTAATAACTTGACCTATATATTTACGGTAACTTTTACCTGTATCATATCTAACTAAAATAAAATCATCAATTTCAAAATCGGTAGAACTCTCTGGCTGAATCGTTATAGTACCACTAGTTGACGGTTGATTTTCATCATTAGCCAGTACGTTTTCATCGAATTCGGGATCATCTATATCTTCCCCATTATCCTCAGCATCTTCAGTTGTAATTCCAAAATCCTCAACTCCGACACTTTTTCCTGGCTCAACTGCAACTTTCTTTCCTCTTGGCTTCTTTCCTACGATTTTATCTTCCAAACGAACATCCTGTAGAATGTCAACAAATGCTTGTGACCACGAACTATTTCTAACCTGTTCTTCATGTTCTTCGTCTTCAGGTCTAGATTTTACACGTGATAACACACGGTCTTTATTAAAAGGAACTATTCCAGCTGCCATAAAACCAGCTTTGACATTCGATTCGAGTGATTCGACCGTGTTTAATGCTTTTTTCAGCATTTCTGGAAATAAACATTTAGGCAACACACCTCTGTTTTTTTTTCCATTCATCCAATACTTTTCGCCATGCTCCCTTTAAAGGACGAAAAAACGCAAGATCTAATGGCTGACAAAGGTGGGTTGCATTTGGTGGTAGTAACACAAATCTAATATTATGAGTTTCACATAATTTAATAACCTCCAAAGAAAGGTGACTCGCCAAATTATCTCCTATTATGACTTTAGGACCATTTAAATTTTTAATAAATGGTATAAACGAAAGAGAAAACCAGTCCTCGAAAATACTCATATCAAACCAACCACTTAAGTTACGATTAAATCTGGCTCCTTTGACGCCACCCTCTATCCATGTTGGATATAAATATGTCGATTTATAAACCGTATATGGAGGAACAATTTTACCATCTGCGGCTGCACAAAACATAACCGAAGTACTTGCCTTCGATGAATCCCTTATTATTTCTGGATGTTCCACACCTCGTCTAACAATTACTAATTTTTTACCAGGATCGTCACTAAAATTCGTTTCATCATAATTAAAAAAGGTGGGTAAGTGGATTTCGCTCTGCTGTACAGTAGGTTACAAGTGGGTCACTGTATAATGGATGGTATTAAATTTGAATTCAATGATATAATATCATTGTATAAGAAAAACGATTCTGAGCGGAGACGGTATGTTAGTCTAGGTATAAGACATAATATTATATTAGGTACCTATAATAAATTCCAAATTAATCATATCATAATATTTATTAGGTACTTATAACGCGTTATACATCAACAAAAAACCGTGGTAC
>NC_042493.1:40244353-40246867 GCF_005508785.2 Acyrthosiphon pisum | reverse complement strand
GAGTTTCTAATAGACAATTTTTTTTTTGGTAAAGGTAGATTATCCTATAAGGAATCTTGTATTACATTTAAAATCTTAGATTTAAAAAGAAAAATTTTTATGAATTTATAACTCGAAATAATTTGCAAATTTTCGTGATTTTTCCATATTTTGTCATTTTTTGAACTTTAAATGCTTAAAAAAAAAACTGTGACTAACGATTTTTAATATTTTTCATCTGCCTTTGAAACAATATACTAGGAGCCTTCTATTAAATTTTCAAGCTTTTTTATCCAACAAATAAAATTTTATTGATATTTTTAGAAAAAAAACTAAAAAAAAATGGAAAATAAAAATGTCCGTAAAGAGCTCAAAATACATCAAAATATTTTGAAAATGTCATGGTGTATAGAAGATGCTAAGATAAACAATCAGTCAAAATTTCATGTATCTACGGTAATTTTTTTTAAAGTTACACCAAAAACCAAATTCAATTTTGTGAAAAATCGATTTTGCGTAAAAATTCCCGTTTTTCCTTAATTTTTCTTTTGTTTTTCCCGGCGCTTGGTATTATACATTGTAATACATTTTGCCTTATGCTACTCTTTGTCATTTTTTTACACTACCACATCACTCTTTGTTGACATTATGTGTGAGCATCAATTAAATAGGACTCTGATGTTGATACTTCTGAGAACATCAACAATACACCAATATTACAAACATGTACCTATTACACAATGATAAATCAATTTCAATTTCGTAAAATAAATCATAAAACCGTGTTATTTCGTTACAGAACCATGCGAGAAGTGTGGGCTAGAGAAAACGCTCCTGGCAGAGGTCCTCAGTTGCTTCCGAGGAGAGTGAGCATGCATTTTGTCGCCGACGGAAATGTGGACAGGAGGCGATACAACCCACCGCCTGAAACTGACAATGAAGTCGCAATAGTGTTTGTCGGTGATGACGGTCAACGTTTGGTTAAAATTTTAAAAAACTACTTTACTTAGGGCCAGTGGCGTAGCGAACTTTAAATCATATGGAAGCGAACAAATTATTTATGACCTACCCCACCCTACTCCAACTGATGTATATGCTCAAATAGGTGGGTGGGGTAGCACCCAAAATAAAGTTAAAAGACTGACCGTGTATGTGGGCTTTATGAGGTTATGACCCACCACCACCGCCTAGAAAGCAGAAGCAATTGCTTCTGAAAAACATGATTCGCTACGTCACTGCTTAGGGCCTTTGTAGAATGTTGTTTGTACTTAACCAGTTTTTGTTATATACCCATGCCATAAAATTGACATTGGATTTTTAATTTAAAGATGCACCTAATAATAATCAAAATATCTGTTTAATTTATTTACATTTACACTACCACAGCAATAATATGATTTGTAACAATTTGTTTTTATATATAATAATAATTTAATTTGTATGCATTTGTTTTTTTTCTATATATATAAAAAAAAATACACTACACACCTGTTTGTATTCGTTATACAGTTATATCATAAAAAGTGCCATTGCAATATATTTCTTATACATTATACCTACATGAATAACTTTAAAACACAATTCAACATGTAATAAATTAAATTTGCACCTTTGTACTGTTATAACAACCCATTAATTGTTAATTTATTTACTACATTACTAAGATATCAATTTATATTTATATCTTTGTACAATTTAGATCCTATGCTATGCTAAGTAACATTTATTTGTATTCAGTTTGTATTTAACTGTTGACTATTGTTACATATACCTATATCACAAAATTAACATTAAATTTGTAATAAGTAACATTTTATATATCTGTATAATAATGTAATATAAATATTCATCAAATAACAAATACCTGGAAATTTATGTACTTATTTATATGAGTATTTTTTAAACATAATTATTAATGCAAGAACAATTTAAATAGTTTTTACTTTATCTACACCACTACTATTACTATACTATATCAGTAATATATAATGTAATTTCTACAACTTATTATTACATTCAACTATTGTGTGATTTCATAACTTTTTGACCATAAACACTTTATCGTAATGTTCTAAAGGTCAATATCACCAATACCGAATTAGATATTACCGTCAAATGGGCCGACTTGGGTTAAAAATATTATCCTTTAATTTTACCTTATCAATTAATTAATGTGATACAAAAAATTATGTTGTTATCTTAACAATATTTAAGATCACTTTGGCAGTGTTGCAGCATCAAATTTTGAACATAAGTATTGATTTTTATTGATTAATTTTATGTTTAATGTCCATAATTTTGAAAAGGTCCGAAAACTTACACTAATACTCATTGAATTAGACGTTTTACATACAAGTTGATAATAAAAAATATGTTCAGGCGTTTGTTAAATTTACTACTCTATCTATCTATCTATCTATCTATATTATAAATTATTAATTATAATCCTGCATACATTTCTATAAATTACATTTTACTTATTTAGTCCAACTTGAGCCACTTGAGACCCAGGTTTTTTAATATTATTTACATATA
>NC_042493.1:40240085-40242506 GCF_005508785.2 Acyrthosiphon pisum | reverse complement strand
TTGAAAAAGCAATATACTTGTGCGTTGCGCGACTGGCATCTGTGATACGTTATAGGTACGTGAACGGCGGCAACTAACATAATATTATTTATTTATAAACAAATTAATTTCTATGTATTTTTTGTAACATATACATCGATAGACTTTAACAAGTGACCACAGATATTAAAATACAAATATTATAGGTAATAGGTATTATAATAATACAATTCTGCAATTACCTACAGATTTATAATTTATCTTTATTAAGTACTTACCTAGTTAGTTGTTAAAATCCAAAACAACATTATTATTTTTTTTATAAAAAAGGTAATGAGAATACCTAATTTCATTTTATAAAACAAGTAAAAATGTTACATAATTATAAAATCTTAAAATTATTGTTGTAGTAAAAAAAAATTCCTTTATGATTTTATAAGTATAATAAAAGGTATAGTTGTATAACTTAAAAGCTAATATAATATTTTATATTTTATAAAATACAGTAAAAATTGTTTAAAATATCTTTATATTAAAATCTTTATAAAAATTTCTGAGGACAATATTAATAATAATTATAATAATTAACAATTACCAAACAATTGTACAAATCAAATATTATTTTTTTTTTTCATAAAATATTTTAACCATATTTATACCTAGGTAAATATTTTTTTACAAAGTTAAATAACGAAAAATAATACATCGTAAAACCATACAATTTTAACACTGCAAAATAAAAGAAAACCTAACCTATCAGAACTAAAACAAATAATACAATTAATACGCACATATAATATGTACCAACACCGGGCAACACCATTTTATTATAACATACCTATTTACATGCCAACTAATAAATTAGGTACTTACATAATATTATGTTAAGCTTAAAAATTTTTCAAAATTTTTAATTTATTCACTGTTTGTACACTAGAACGCCCTTTCAAATGTTTAGATGTCCAATTAAAATGCCTTAATAATTTACAAATTATTAATTTTTGGATAATAAAATCAATATGTTGATCACAGTTTGGATCAAAATTTAAATCAGAAACCAATTCATTTTTTATTTTTAGTTGGATGGTTGCACACAATTTTCTTTTATGAGGATTTAGTTCTACAAAATCTTTTAAACACTTTTGTACTGTAGAAACAACGTTTATAAATAAATCAGAAAGCTTTTTGAGACTACTTCTTTCAATAAGGTCAGTTGGGGTAACTGCGACGTGGCATTGTAAAGTTCATCTTTGGCAACTTATTTTCACTGTAATATTTAATCAAAGAATATAATGATGATTTCAATTTATTCAGAATATTGTAAAGATTATAAATTTGAGGTTAAAATTTAATTTCCAACAGTTTTTATATTTTTTTTTTATTTTTTTTTAAAAAATTTTGAAGTGTCGCACTTACCCCAAGCAGTGGGGGTAAGTGCGTTTTCGGTGTCTGAAAAATAGTAAAAATGCTTTAATTGTATCATAGGGGAAGTGCATACAATTACATACAATCACCTACAGTTCAGTGTTTTCAGAGTGAAAAAATTCTGAACGGTAAAAAAATGACAGAACATTAAAGATCTTTTTAAATTTGTGTATTAATTAGACTATCATTAATTACATACAAACACTTTCAAGTTAAGTATATGGAATTTATTTAAATACTTACATTAAACTTGATTTGTATAAGTAAATAAGCAATACAACAATATAAAACTCTTTCCTTTTTATTTAAATAACCAATCAACAAAGTTATAGTTAGATTATAAAAAAACTTAATATTTATCAACATAACAGTTAAACAAGTAGTACTTAATAAAAACAAGTATTTATAGATTAAAATATAAAACCTTTTGTAATCAGACTTTGAGTTACTTTTTCAAGATACTTACATACATAAATAATAATTATAGGTAACCACCAACTTAATTTTTCAGACTTAGTTACTTAACACTAATTAACTTAATATTAACAACATAACGATTAAATAAGTAATTATTCAAAATTTAATCAGTCTTTAAGTTACTTTTTCAGATTATATTGACTGAAAGTGATTCCAAAAACGAGTTGACCCCTTCTTCCAATTGTTGGTTTTGGTAGACTACATATAATATCAGATTCTGAAACTTCATCTATATCATCGGCAATAGGATATACAAAAGTAGTAGAATGTTTATTCTCAGACTTCAGTTTGACAAATTTTATTTTATGCTTACCATCAAAGACTTCTTTTATAATACCTACATAATGTAATGATTTTGCAGATTTTCCTTCAAGCTTATATTTAATTAAAACCCAATCATCAACACAATTTTTTGTGCGAAACATATATCCTTCTTCTGCTAAATCCTCTTCTTCTCTTTCCAATTCATTTAATAAATCACTGATTTCAGACACTCCACTGACAAAACTTATATTTAAGTTTTCATTAGGTTGATTCAAA